>NC_089756.1:36421261-36446261 GCF_040412425.1 Macrobrachium rosenbergii | reverse complement strand
TGATCATGCATTAATTACCCGCATTCGACTGCATTAATTCATTTCTTTCAAAATCAATATCATTCCTATGCAACAAAATTGAATTGAATTGAAATGAATATACAATTTAGGCCAAAGGCCAAGCACAGGGACCTATGAGGTCATTCAGCGCTGAAATGGAAATTTACAGTAAAAGGTTTGAAAGGTGTAACAGGAGGAAAACCTCAAAGCAGTTGAGCTATGAATCAATTGTTAGAAGAGGGTGGAAAGTAAGATGGAAGAAAGAGAATATGAAAGGAGGTACAGTAAAAGGAACGAAAGGTGTTGCAGCTAGGGGCCGAAGGCACGCTGCAAAGAATCTTGAGTATAATGCCTACAGTGCACTGCATGAGTATACAACAGAATTGCACTGGGGACGTCTCTTGTGGGAAGATTTCTTTGGGTAGCATTACGTCACTGCCCATAGGCACTTCATTTACTCCCCCACCTTTTCTCTTTGCAACATTGTATTTATCATTATCTTTTCTTCTTAACCATTTTTTTGCTGTTTTTATGATGAGTCCAACTGTCACAGGCTATTGAATTTGACTTCACTGATCCGTCAATTTAAATTGCATGCCTGGACGGGTTTTGAATGCATTCTTACAATACCCTTGGCGTCTTTTATCTGCTTTCAGTGTCGTAATCCATTCGCCTCACTTCACTGCAGTCCTCGAACGCCGTAAGCGTTTGTGATTCATCCCTTTTGTGTGTCGACCTTGTGCGCATGACTTTGTCCTTTGATTGTGAATGTAAGAGCCAGTCGCACTGGACTGAACATTCATCCCCTTCGTAATACAGAATCTGATCGGATCATGAGGTATTCTCCTGTCTCTTATACTGTATCTCACCTGGGGTTACACACTTTCTCAGACCGCTGCTAAAACGTACCGTGAGACTGAACACAATACCAAATATCACTATCAACTTCTGCACACGTACCTTCAGAAGCCATTCGTATCTGATAACGGTAACTGAAATATGCGTTCAGATAACAGAAATTTATATTGTTCGGATCACAGTTCAAGACTCTTGAATGTTCGATGAGAAATTAATGAGTTGTTAATCAAACTAGTAAGATAAACGGTATTTTTGACAACCTTACGTTATCAGAGTTATCGAAATCCAGTGGACTGTTTGAGAGGCAAGATGCACCCAAGTGAATAAAAAAATTAGGACGATTATGAAATCATGAATCTTCTGAGTAATAAAAAGGAACTGGTTCGAGGAACATGATATAACGAGAAAACATGCAGACAGAAAAAGCAAAATATAAGGAAGCAAGCACACAAGGAATAACAATATAAAGAAGCAAGCACGCAAGGAATAACAATATAAGGAAGCAAGCACGCAAGGAACAACAATATAAGGAAGCAAGCACGCAACGAACAAAATATAAGGAAGTAAGCACGCAAGGAACAACAATATAAGGAAGCAAGCACGCAAGGAACAACAATATAAGGAAGCAAGCACGCAAGGAACAACAATATAAGGAAGCAAGCACGCAAGGAACAACAATATAAGGAAGCAAGGACGCAAGGAACGACAATCTAAGGAAGTAAGCACGCAAGGAACAACAATATAAGGAAGCAAGCACGCAAGGAACAACAATATAAGGAAGCAAGCACGCAACGAACAACAATATAAGGAAGTAAGCACGCAAGGAACAACAATATAAGGAAGCAAGCACGCAAGGAACAACAATATAAGGAAGCAAGCACGCAAGGAACAACAATATAAGGAAGCAAGCACGCAAGGAACAACAATATAAGGAAGCAAGCACGCAAGGAACAACAATATAAGGAAGCACGCACGCAAGGAACAACAATATAAGGAAGCAAGCACGCAAGGAACAACAATATAAGGAAGCAAGAACGCAAGGAACAACAATATAAGGAAGCAAGCACGCAAGGAACACCAATATAAGGAAGCAAGCACGCAACGAACAACAATATAAGGAAGCAAGCACGCAACGAACAACAATATAAGGAAGCACGCACGCAAGGAATAACAATATAAGGAAGCAAGCACGCAAGGAACAACAATATAAGGAAGCAAGCACGCAAGGAACAACAATATAAGGAAGCAAGCACGCAAGGAACAACAATATAAGGAAGCAAGCACGCAAGGAACAACAATATAAGGAAGCAAGCACGCAACGAACAACAATATAAGGAAGCACGCACGCAAGGAATAACAATATAAGGAAGCAAGCACGCAAGGAACAACAATATATGGAAGCAAGCACGCAAGGAACAACAATATAAGGAAGCAAGCACGCAAGGAACAACAATATAAGGAAGCAAGCACGCAAGGAACAACAATATAAGGAAGCAAGCACGCAACGAACAACAATATAAGGAAGCACGCATGCAAGGAATAACAATATAAGGAAGCAAGCATGCAAGGAACAACAATATAAGGAAGCAAGCACGCAAGGAACAACAATATAAGGAAGTAAGCACGCAAGGAACAACAATATAAGGAAGCAAGCACGCAAGGAACAACAATATATAGGAAGCAAGCACGCAACGAACAACAATATAAGGAAGCACGCACGCAAGGAATAACAATATAAGGAAGCAAGCACGCAAGGAACAACAATATAAGGAAGCAAGCACGCAAGGAACAACAATATAAGGAAGTAAGCACGCAAGGAACAACAATATAAGGAAGCAAGCACGCAAGGAACAACAATATAAGGAAGTAAGCACGCAAGGAACAACAATATAAGGAAGTAAGCACGCAAGGAACAACAATATAAGGAAGCAAGCAGACAAGGAATGACAATATAAGGAAGCAAACACGCAAGGAACAACAATATAAGGAAGAAGGCACGCAAAGAATAATAATTTACAAGCATAAAACACACTATATAGGCTTCCCTTTCTAATCTGATACATCTTAATTACCTTTTTTTTTTTGAAAAGGACGTCGTCATTTGCAGAGTTACCTCTAAAAACAGCGGATGAATAAAGCAGCCATTCATATTAAGGGTAAGCAAGTAATTTTTTTATTTGACCTTGAAAACTGTAAGTTTTCGACTTATTTTTTTCCACAGACCTCTGATCAGTTTGATGCTAAAGTTCCCAGCATATCATTCCCTACGCATACTATTCCCAGTCAATTTAAGTAGGTATTACTAATCAGTTTGCGCATGATATTCCCAATCAATTTAAGCATACTATTATCAGTAACTTTAAGCGTAATATTCCCAATCAATTTAGGTATACTATTATAAATTTATTGATGCATAATATTCCCAGTCAATTTATGCAAACTATTATTAATTCACGCATAATATTCCCAATCAGTTTACGCATACTATTGTTAATTCATTTATGCATAACATTCCCAATCAATTTACACATACTATTATCAATCAATTTACACATACTACAGTAGTACTAATCATTTGCGCATAATATGCCCAATCAATTTACGCATACTATTATGTCACGCATATTATTCCCAATCGTCTTCCTCATACTATTATTAAATAATATACTAATAATATTACCAATCAATTTCCGCATACTGTTGTTACGCATACTGTCATCAAACAATTTACGCATAATATTCCCAATCAATCTTCAACGCTGATTTTTAATACGATAAAAGTAAATCAATGGGATGGACTGATGGATAGATAGTCAATATTCATGGTCAAAGCCAAGGCACTGAGCCTGAGTGGACCGCTCATCAGAGCCCCGAATTCCTATGAAAACTACATCGCCCATCGTCAGGAGGACTGAACGAGAGACAAGGGGTTTATGGAAAATTAATGGTTCCTCTGATTATGAGACTTGGAAGCTGGCGCGCGCCTTCTTGCAATTTCTATCATCCGGAAAGGTGACACACGTGAGACTGACTCATAATTCTCAGGTGTGATAAGTCGCTGCCAGGTCTCCGATATTCATAGACTTCGAGTCCAGTTTTTGTCTTCTAAATTTAAGAGGGAAAGACGTATGGATGGTTTGTGTATGTATGTATGTATGTATGTATGTATGTATGTATGTATGTATGTATGTATGTATGTATGTATGTATGAATGTGTATCATTAAATCTTTTGGCTGACAGCGGGTGGCTCTCGAAAATAAAAAAAAGCCATGGATCACTGTCAAAGAGTTATGTTTAAACTGCTGAATAATAATGCATGAACACCCTGGACAGGTGATAACTTTCACGACACACACACATACACACACGCATGAATATATACAGTACATACTTAGAATTTTAACATTCCATTAGTATGACAAAAACCAAAATACAAGGAAGTAAAACCTGAAACCCTGCTCAGAAAACGTGCGACGTGTCAAAGAAAATGGAAGCAACTCAAGGGGTAACTTAGCGCCGCAGCTTAGTACTAACTAGATTACGAGTTTCTTTGAGAGGATTCAATTGAAATTTTTACGTTACTTAAAGCTTATTAACAAGATATTTCAAGAACTGATGGAAAATACAACTCTATTAACTATTCTCACATGACATCAGCTCTCAAGAAACGCGAATTTGGCTATCAATAAAACCATTTACTAATGTTATTTTTGAAAATATGTTTCTTTCTTTCGCCTAAGTTAAGCGTGGATTATACCCTTTGAATATCTAGCACTATTAAGATTACTATCATTATCTATTATAATCATAATAATTATTTTGCAATGTCAAAATGCCGATGTTCTCCAGTCCAAACGTAAATGGTATCAAGTGCAGGGAAATGAGCCGTTTTGTACCACTCAAGATCAAGTGCATATCACTAACTTACTTCTCTTATTAATGAGGCAGAATAAACGTTTGGGGGGAACGTTTAATCTATACTGAGATGACCTACATCACAGGAATTTACATTACCGGTATTTTATGTAATTACTCAAAGCAAGAATGTTATCGACAATTCTGAAATATCCCATATGGGGCACTAGATCAAGCGATTTCCATTTTTAGTTTTCTGTAAAAGAAAACTATTGTGCCGGCTTTATATGTCCGTCCGCACTTTATTCTAGCTGCATTTTTTTCTGTCCGCACTGTTTTCTGTCCGCCCTCAGATCTGAAAAACTACTGAGGCTAGAGGGCTGCAAATTGGTATGTTGATCATCCACCCTCCAATCATTAAACATAACAACTTGCAGCCTTCTAGCCTCAGTAGCTTTATTGATTTAAGGTTAAAGTTAGCCGTATTCGTGCTTCTGGCAACGATATAGGACAGGCAACCTCCGGCCCGTAGTTAAAGTTTCATGGGCCGCGGCTCATACAGCATTATACCGAGCCAACCGAAAGATAGATCTATTTTCGGTGGCCTTGATTATACACTGTAGCGGAGGACAGAAAACTCGATTGCGCCGAAGAAACTAAGGCGCCTTTTTTATCCATGTTCTTATTTTCACAGATGGACTGACACATACAGCCTTCTTTTTCTGGTAATATGTGAAGGCTGCAGATAGGAAGACCGACAATTACGGTGGGGCAGTCGCGGCCATCTTGGAAAAATACAGGCTAAAAGTACAGCATACAGTACCGCATTTCAATTGCTTTGACAAGAAGGCCATAGTGTCATTAAACTGGCCCACTAATTTCATACTTCAAACTAGGGTCAAGGGACCACTAAAACAGCAATATTAATAACGGCCATTGGTTCTGGGACAAATTCATGTAAACTGTGCGTAAAAGCAATTATAAATGTATATATAGTATATATATATATATATATATATATATATATATATATATATATATATATATATATATATATATATATATATATATATATATATATATATATACCAGGACGACTATATGGACTCCCAAAGTTTCCCCCGGATACTTTGCATACACCTCGGTACCTTCCTTGTTTCACCTGCTCTGAGATTCCTCCTACGGGGTCACCTTCCTCTTGACCCCCTTACATCTGATTTCTAGTACATTGGCTCCCCTTCTATTTGGCAATTGCGTTTCCAATAACACTAGTATTTCCTTCGCCAGAAACCTCATCTCCTCATTCCAGAACTTGTGGTATTCAGTCGCTGTTAATACCATCCTAAAATCACAAACACTCCCTGCTGACCCTGTGACCCCACTCTAGAATTTTACACATTCCTTACATATGCTATCAACTTAATATCTCTTTCATCCTGGACAAATTTTCAACCATTTTCTTATACAACTCCCTCACTTCCTTGTCATTAAACTCACTTGCGCTAGTCCCTTTTTGTAGTATATTTTAACCCTTTCTTCTTCAACTTAAGATTTCACTTGGGCTAAATATTAATCAGGCATACTTCTAGTCACGCCTTTTCTCACCATTACATCCATCAACCTTCTCTTCAACTTTCCTCGCCATTTTCTCTTTCCCAAGTATGCGTGTGAATATTTTTCTTTGGAAACTGTATTTTACATACATCCCACCTCATAACTCCCCCAAAACTGTCTTTGGAAATGGTGTCAAAATCCTGAAGTTGACTCAGTGTTAAGACTGAATTCACACTCGCTAGGTCTGTATAATCGCCCCCATATGTATAGAAATTTGACCCATGAAAATGGGGTCAAGCATCAAGATCCATCTTATACCAAAGAGTCGAAATAAAACAGCCCCAACTACGGTGTTTTAATTACGGTTCCTGCGCAATAACAATGCACTTACATTTTCATTAGAAAACACCCGGTCCCGATTGTCGGTTAAGTATATGAATTAAGAAACATATCCAGACATTGCTGTTTACAGTAAAATCAGAGGAATACAGAGAGAGAGAGAGAGAGAGAGAGAGAGAGAGAGAGAGAGAGAGAGAGAAAGAGGCAATCTACGGAATTAAACAGCCAGATTTCAGCCAGATAACTTGATTAACTTGATTACTGGCAATTTCTTAATACCAAATCTGATTATAAAATAGATATTCACTGGCCTCTGCGTAATGACGAATCTACATATCCACTAAGCCACTGGTTCTGATACATCTGCTGACAACTCCGAATTATCAGTTGAGAAACAATAAGCGAGTTTTTATTTCATGAATTAATCGATATGGTGAATTATGTAGATTACTTGCTGGTGAAAATTGGTCATATTTTGAGAGACAATAGCGTATAATTGTTTAATCAAGCCATGTTATAATAAATATCAACTATTTATTATCAATTTGGTTTAAAAGACTGACAGAAATGGCTTGCTGTAACAGTTCATTAATACGGATTCGTGACTCAAGTAATACCCAACGCACCAACTTATAAATCGTGAAAATTATCGTTGATTTCATAAAATGCTATAAGAAAATGTGAACTGATTAATATTTGCAAAGTGTAACGTCAGATTTTGTGTCCTCAATTATTTTTAGCAACGAAATAATAGTTCGAAATTTCGAGTTTATCACAAGAGGTACCCGTCAGAGATACCTTCGTTATATAGGTTTTAATGTCGTGGTTTCATTTCTGCTATCATTTTTACGTAGTTATGACAACATACTCGAGAGGAAACACGGTAATTTCATATAGATATGACAACATACTCGAGAGGAAACACGGTAATTTCATATAGTTATGACAACATACTCGAGAGAAAACAAGGTAATTTCACATAGTTATGACAACATACTCGCAAGGAAACAGAGTATTTTTCATATAGTTACAACAACGTACTCGAAAGGAAACAGGGTAATTTCTTATACTTACGACAACATACTCGACAGGAAACAGGGTAATTTCATATAGTTATGACAACATACTCGAGAGGAAACAGGGTAATTTCATACAGGTAAGACAACACACTCGAAAGGAAGCAGGGTAATTTCATATAGTTATGACAACACACTTGAAAGGAAACAGGGTAATTTTATATAGTTATGACAACACACGCGACAGGAAACAGGGTAATTTCATATAGTTATGACAACATACTCGCAAGGAAACAGGGTAATTCCATATAGTCATGGCAAACATACTCGAAAGGAAACAAGGTAATTTCATATAGTTATGACAACATACTTGAGAGGAAACAGGGTAATTTCATATAGTTAAGACAACACACTCGAAAGGAAACAGGGTAATTTCACATAGTTATGACAACACACTCGAAAGGAAACAGGGTAATTTCACATAGTTATGACAACACACTCGAAAGGAAACAGGGTAATTTTATATAGTTATGACAACACACTCGACAGGAAACAGGGTAATTTCATATAGTTATGACAAACATACTTGAGAGAGGAAACAGGTAATTTCACATAGTTATGACAACACACTCGAAAGGAAACAGGGTAATTTCACATAGTTATGACAACACACTAATGTCACACAGAAAGGAAACAGGGTAATTTTATATAGTTATGACAACACACTCGACAGGAAACAGGGTAATTTCATATAGTTATGACAACATACTCGCAAGGAAACAGGGTAATTTCATATAGTTATGACAACACACTCGAAAGGAAACAGGGTAATTTCATATAGTTATGACAACACACTCGGCAGGAAACAGGGTAATTTCATATAGTTACGACAACATACTCGCAAGGAAACAGGGTAATGTCATATAGTTATGACAACATACTCGCAAGGAAACAGGGTAATTCCATATAGTTATGGCAACATACTCGAAAGGAAACAGGGTAATTTCATATAGTTATGACAACATACTCGAGAGGAAACAGGGTAATTTCATATAGTTAAGACAACACACTCGAAAGGAAACAGGGTAATTTCATATAGTCATGACAACACACTCAAAAGGAAACAGGGTAATTTTATATAGTTATGACAACACACTCGACAGGAAACAGGGTAATTTCATATAGTTATGACAACATACTCGCAAGGAAACAGGGTAATTTCATATAGTTATGACAACACACTCGAAAGGAAACAGGGTAATTTCATATAGTTATGACAACATACTCGACAGAAACAGGGTAATTCCATACAGTTATGACAACATACTCGCAGGGAAACAGGGTAATTCCATATAGTTATGGCAACATACTCGAAAGGAAACGGTAATTTCATATAGTTATGACAACATACTCGCAAGGAAACATACTCGCAAGGAAACAGGGTAATTTCTTATAGTTATGACTACACACTCGAAAGGAAATAGGGTAATCTCATATAGTTATGACAACACACTCGACAGGAAACAGGGTAATTTCATATAGTTATGACAACTTACTCGCAGGGAAACAGGGTAATTCCATATAGTTATGGCAACATACTCGAAAAGAAACAGGGTAATTTCATATAGTTATGACAACATACTCGACAGAAACAGGGTAATTTCATATAGTTATGACAACATACTCGCAGGGAAACAGGGTAATTCCATATAGTTATGGCAACATACTCGAAAGGAAACGGTAATTTCATATAGTTATGACAACATACTCGCAAGGAAACAGGGTAATTTCATATAGTTATGACAACATACTCGCAAGGAAACAGGGTAATTTCATATAGTTATGACAACATACTCGAAAGGAAACGGTAATTTCGTATGGTTTTGACAACATGCTCGAGAGGAAACAGTGTAATATTCGAATTGCAATAAATCTTGCAGAGGAATTAGAGAACTAGAAATATCTGTAAGAGTAACATAAAAATCCAATAACGATTATCTTGTAGACGGAGAAAAAATAAACTAATCTCCTAAAGTATTCAAGTTAAATCTAATTAAAAAAAAGCTAAAGACACTATAGCCCAGACTATTAGTTAATATTTATTCACTATCAATAACAGCACACCAGCAATCACAACTAGCATTAGGACAGCTATAAGTGGTCTTGGATTATTTTTCCCTTTATATTGATCGCAAGCAGGCTATGTTTAGCCTCATCATTTTATCCAACACTTTCTCTCTCTCTCTCTCTCTCTCTCTCTCTCTCTCTCTCTCTCTCTCTCTCTCTCTCTCTCTCCACTAGTAGGTCCCGTTGCTAAGTAACCAATTGGTTCTTAGCCACGTAAAATAAGTGTAATCCTTCGGGGCAGCCCTAGGAGAGCTGTTAATCAGCTCAGTGGTCTGGTAAAACTAAGCTATACTTACTTTACTAGATCTCTAGATGGGCCCTCTGGTCTCTGATTGGTACACATTCTTAACACTTCAAACGTTATCGTAAATCAACAAGATCTTGGAACCACCCGTCTTTTTACATTTTTATATTTTACAATTTACATATCGATAACAACGTTACGCTTATCAGTGGCCATCAAATTACACTTCGATCATAATAACGGAAAGCAGTCGTTCAAAACTTCTACTCGCGTTGTACGCTGACTTTCGTAGACTGTGAAATCAAATTAAATAAACAGCGACAGTTTGTAACAGGTATTACGAAAAAATACTAGTAGTATTTTTCGTATGCCTATCTCACCTTACCCTAATCTAAATTAACCTAAGCATCCCCACAGAGCTTGGGACCCCAGCCCTGACCCTACGAGAAGGAAGACATATATATATATACATATACACACACACACACACACACACACATATATATATATATATATATATATATATATATATATATATATATATATATATATATATATCCAACGAATAAGGTCAATTGGATACGGTAAGTTATAAAGCAACAGTGCCTCCCAACTAGACAATTCGAAGAGAGTTGGACAATTCTCTCTATTTCAGAACATTCAAATACACTTTAAAATAAACATATACCTTCTGTTCCCGACAGAGAAACTTTGCAGCGCGTTCAGTTCACGAAAGCAAATAGAAAAATTCAAAAACTCCGTTCAGGGATTAAATTACCGAATTGAACTGAATACAGAGTTTAGGCCGAAGGCCAAGCACTGGGACCTATGAGGTCATTCAGCGCTGGAAAGGAAATTGAAAGTAGGTAGATCTGAAAGGTGTACCAGGATGAAAACCTCGCAGTTGCACTATGAAATATTTGTTAAGAGAGAGAAGGTGGAAAGCGAGGTGGAAGAAAGATAATATGAATGGAGGTACAGTAAAAGGAATGGAAGGGGTTGCAGCTAGGGGCCGAGGGGACGCTGAAAAGAACTTTTAGTAATGCCTACAGTACACCGCATGAGGTGTACTGACGGCACTAACCCCCTACGAGGAATTAAGTTACTGGCTGCAAAGGAGATTTCACTCTGATTCAAGCCATTTTGGCCACAAGACATTCAGCCACCTTTCAGCTGTGTCCTTCCGGCCCCCAGAGTAACTTAAAACTAACCAAACTGAGCGTGACCTAACCAACCTGACCTTACTACCGACCGATTAGGGGCCGAATTGACCTTTCCCTCGTTGTACTGAATGACCTGGTCAGTCAGGTTGGAACTGCTACTTAACACTGCCAGAAGAGAGCATGAACAAGTCGCTTCTACGATTCAAGCTTAACTCGTGAACGAGAACAGAGAGCTTCCTTGTAAGACGACTACTGCAGTTTGCAACATCGAAGACTGCCCCAGTTGTCAATTCAGAATCGACGGAAACAGGGCGTTTGCAATTGACTGGAATTGATTGTTACTGAACCGTAGAGTAGTATGGTTGCGTTCATAGAAAACGTAAAAATGAAATGGCTTTGCCACTCGTTGAATGTTTAAGGAAGTGAACTTCATTTTTGTGAGACATTAATACTTTTGAACTTTTGAACTCAAAAGAATGATTATATCATTAACCTTTTAGAAACGACTCCTTTTCTTACGCACTTAGCTAAATGATTCCGCTTTTATAATTAGAAAAAGCTAATTACAAACACAGTACATTCATTCATTACCACTGTAAAAGACCTTACGTTTCGTAGGTCATATTCTTCTGCTTCTTCTTCTTCTTCTTCTTTTAACGTGCTTTTTTCCCTTTAGAAAGTACCTTTCTTGGGTACTCCCAGAATGTCATAAAAATTTATTATCGACGCCTTCGTGTCAAGAAATGCAATACTTTAGTATTAATAACAACAAAGTGAAGATTACCATTCCTGCCCAGCCTTGATGATACGTTATAACAAATGACAAGCAGTATCAGTAGCGACGCCAGCCTGCGATGGTAACGACTGAGGACGTAGCTAGCGGCAATTGGATATACGCAGAGAGAGAGAGAGAGAGAGAGAGAGAGAGAGAGAGAGAGAGAGAGAGAGAGAGGAACTGGGAATATATGGGGAAGCTCGGACAGAGGGACAGATTAGGAGAAATCAAATTAGGTTGTAGACAATAAGGCTATGGCTTCATGGATTAAGCTTAGGCAGCGAGAGAGAGAGAGAGAGAGAGAGAGAGAGAGAGAGAGAGAGAGAGAGAGAGAGAGAGAGAGAGAGAGAGAGAGAGACGTACGTTTCCTTAATATTAACGCTATGTGATAGATTGTAATAAGGACCAACAACAATATCACATTGACGCTGAAAAACGATTGGTCCGCATTGACAACGCATAAAATGTCGCCCAGAAAATTTAGTTTTGTAATCATTTCCCAACGCCCTCAACTTGTAACTCATAAAAGGACAGAAATTATGATTCATTTCCGTTCGCATTATTTCGTCAGGTCATTAAGTGATGATATATCTATCAAGCTGATTCCAGCGCCGACTGAACCTAACGATATCAGATACCTCTTTAAATGTCTAATACAAAAACTACCGTCAGATATGTTGGCTTCCAAGTACGGGGGAAGAAACTGGCATGACATACAAACGGAGAAAAAATTGGCATAACGTAAAAACTGGCAAAAAACTGGCGTAACATGAAAGCGGATAAAAATTGGCATAATATAAGAACGGATAAAAAAATTATATAACAAACACTGGACAAAATTGGCAGTGCATACAAACGGAGAAAAAATTGGCATAACAGAAAAACTGGCAAAAACCTGGCATAAAATAAAAATTGACAAAAAATTGGCATAACATAAGAACGGATAAAATAAATTATATAAAATAAACACCGACAAAATATTGGCACAGCATAAAATTGGACAAATAATTGGCATAACTTACTGACAAAAAATTGGCATAACATAAAAGCGGACAAAAAATTGGCATAAAATAAGAACGGATAAAAAAATTATATATTATGAACTGACAAAAAATTGGCACAGCATAAAAATGGACAAATAATTTGCATAACTTACTGACAAAAAATTGGCATAACGTAAAAACGGACAAAAAATTGGCATAACGTAATAACGGGTAAAAAACTGGCATAACGTAATAACGGACAAAAAATCGGCATAACGTAATAACGGGCACAAAACTGGCATAACGTAATAACGGACAAAAATTGCCATAACGTAATAACGGACAAAAAACTGGCATAACGTAATAACGGATAAATAATTGGCATAACGTAATAACGGATAAATAATTGGCATGACGTAATGAGCAAAAAACTGGCATAACGTAGTAACGGAAAAAATTTGGCCTAACATAAAAACGGATACAAAATTGATATAACAAACACCGAAAAAAATTGCCATAACTTACTAACGGACGAAAAATTGGCATAGCTTGATTAAACTGGCAAAAATTTGACATAAAATAAAAACGGATCAAAAATAGGCATAACAAAAACATTTAAAAATTGGCATAACGTAATCACGGGCAAACAATTGGCATAACATAAAACAGACAAATAATTGGCATAACTTAAAATGGCATAACATAAAACGGACAAATAACTGGCCTAAGATAAACACTGACACAAAAAGTGGCATAAAATTTTAAAAATATTCTACCCAAACAGATTAAAATGGTCACCCCCAAACAAATTCACAAGCAGTACTTACATGAAGAAGGAAGATTCCTGACGAGCGAATCCTCACCGTCGTTAGCGCCACCACCCAAAAATTTCCACGCCCATGGAAAGACGCCCACCAGAACGGCAACGCCGCTTGCAAAATCATCGCACGCAATTGGAGCAGTCTTTACGCAACGGCAAAAGCGTCGGTACACACACACACACACACACACACACACACACACCAAGACAAGAAGAACTGGAGTGACGCTTCTGAAGACTGAAGTATAATATGACTGCCTCGTTACCCCGTGTTTACATCGGGTGAGTGAAGTCTCGGATTTGTGGGAACAGACTGGCAGTTCGGCCATGCACCGAATATCATTTGACATACTTATAATGAGGTTAAGGTTAGGTTACAAGTATTCATGGGAATATGTTGGTGATGGTAATCGTTTTTCGTGTAAATTATATAATCACCCAAACTCTCATACATTGTCATTACGTATTATATAAAAAACTTTCAGAATTTAGGAATAGAAGTATTTATACAGTTCCACAGCAGGTGATGTGTTACTTGCTTAACAATGATATGGTTCCAAGAATTATGAAGAAGTTTCCAAATATCCATTGGAATAAGTAATTTTGGAATGTGAATGATGTACTGTTAAAATGTTTTGGAGGGTGTACCAGCACACTGATACACCCCATTTGATGTATATGTAATATATGTCGATAGATTTTTTGAAATCTGAAATTGAATCAATTAGCTGGAAATTGATTGTATGTAATCTGTTTTATTTTAAATATGGCCCTGAGCTGAAATAAAGGACATTATTATTATTATTATTATTATTATTATTATTATTATTATTATTATTATTATTATTATTATTATTATAGCCTTCAACATCTCCAGGTAAATTGATTCTTAATCTGATTCTATAATCTATTGTTTTTGATGTTATTAACCCACCTGTCCATTATAACAATCCTTAAAAACCCTTTCGATAATCAGCTTTTGTCAAATATAGCCGCAATCAACGAATACTTATTACATTGCAGTCATGATAGAACTTTTGTTATAGTTTAAAAGTACCTTTAATGATGAGCTTATATTTGTTGATTTATTAAAATTCCTATATATGTATTTGCTGTATATGTATATGTATATATATATATATATATATATATATATATATATATATATATATATATATATATATATATATATGTACAGGGTCTACATTATACAAATATATACATACATGTGTATAAATGTATAATATATGTACATACAAATACATATAATATATATTTGTATATAAATACATATATATATATATATATATATATATATATATATATATATATATATATATATATATATATGTATATATATATATATATATATATATATATATATATATATATATATATATATATATATAGAGAGAGTGAGAGAGAGAGAGAGAGAGAGAGAGAGAGAGAGAGAGAGAGAGAGAGAGAGAGAGAGTGAGATCTAGCATATATTTAACATTTGAATTAGAGATCCCTTACAAATGAAGAAACGATACTCTTAGGCTCAAATGATCTCACAGACCTGGTCATTTTTTGTCCAGAACGTTTCACATTTTCAGATGAATCTATAGACATTCACTGCCTCACTGTCTCAACCGGTTGTTAATCTTAATAACACCCACACAACCGCGTCTCACAACCTGTCCTGAACTTGGCTCCCGTGTGCCTCTACCTCTTGCCGTTCCCCATAATAGGCCTCTCTCTCTCTCTCTCTCTCTCTCTCTCTCTCTCTCTCTCTCTCTCTCTCCGAATGACTATTTCGATAATAACGAACGGGTATAAGGTCTCTCTCTCTCTCTCTCTCTCTCTCTCTCTCTCTCTCTCTCTCTCAAATGAATACTTTCTTATAACAATTGTGTAGGTATTGTGATGCTCTCTCTCTCTCTCTCTCTCTCTCTCTCTCTCTCTCTCTCTCTCTCTCTCCTCTCTCGAATGACTACTTCCATAATAACGAACGGGAAGGTCTGTCTCTCTTTTTCAAATGAATCTTTCTTATAACAACTGTGTAGGTATTGTGATTCTCTCTCTCTCTCTCAAATGAATGCTTTGATGATAACGAACTTGTAGGTATTGAGATTCTCTCCTCCCTCCCTCCCCTCTCTCTCTCTCTCTCTCTCTCTCTCTCTCTCTCTCTCTCTCTCTCTCTCTCTGTATCCCTTTCCCTCCTTAACTCCTTACACCAGACTGCTCAGCTGGCTATAGGCTTACTCGCCAGAGTGGCTCTCAACAGAGGCAGCTATTTCGCTACTTGCTAGACACACGGGGTCTTATTGACGATTCTCTTCTCCAGGTGCTCTCTCTCTCTCTCTCTCTCTCTCTCTCTCTCTCTCTCTCTCTCTCTCTCTCTCTCTCTCTCTCTCTCTCACTGCAGTAACTAACATCGGGATACCTATTCAACTTGACGTTCTCCATTTACCGTATCCATTTTTTTTTTCTTTTATTTCTGTTCAGAATTCCACCTCCTTTTACAAATAATAAGGAAGGGTACAGAAATACCTATTCAACTTTATCTTTCCCTTTGACAGTAGCTATTTTCTTTTCTTTTTTTATTTCAGTTCAAAATTTCACCTCCTTTTACAGGTATAAATGTGAATAGGGAAGGGTACAGAAATACCTATTCAGTTTTATCTTTTCCATTTTCAGTATCTATTTTCTATTTTTTTTATTTCTGTTCAGAATTTCACCTCCTTTCACGGATACAAATGTGAAACAGCGAAGGGTATTGAAATACCCTGCATTTCACTTCATCTTTTCCATTTACAGTATCTATTTTCTATTTTTTTAAATTTCTGTTTAAAATTCCATTTCCTTCTGCAGCCACAATTGTGAAATAGGGAAGGGTACAGAAATGGAAATACCTGTTCAACTTTACCTTCTCCATTTACCGTATCTATTTTCTATTTTTATTTTATTTCTGTTCAAAATTCTACCCCATTTTATAGGTACAAATGTGAAATGTAGGGAAGGGTACAGAAATACCTATTCAACTTTATCTTTTCCATTTACAGTACCTATTTTCTATTTTTATTTTATTTCTGTTCAAAATTCTACCCCATTTTATTGATACAAATGTGAAATAGGGAAGGCTACAGAAATACCTATTCATCTTTATCTTTTCCATTTACCATATCTATTTTCTATTTTTACTTTATTTCTGTTCAAAATTCTACCCCATTTTATAGGTACAGATGTGAAATAGGGAAGGGTACAGAAATACCTGTTCAACTTTACCTTCTCCATTTACAGTGTCTATTTTCTATTTTTATTTTATTTCTGTTCAAAATTCTACCTCCTTTTACAGGTACAAATATGAAACAGGGAAGGTACAGAAATACCTATTCAACTTTATCTTTTCCATTTACAGCACCTATTTTCTATTTTTATTTTATTTCTGTTCAAAATTCCACCTCCTTTTACAGGTACATATATGTGAAGTAGGGAAGGGTACAGAAATGCTAAGATCAGTATGTTCACGTTTACATTCCTTTTTTTTTGCTGTGGGCAACGAATTGGTAACAATTTAAACTAAATATGTTAATCATTTATATTCATCTTAATATCACTCACACATTTTACCGTGTGATCTTCATCATCGTAATAATATCTTCAATGTTCAGTATTCCCATTAATTAAAAACGATTTTCTCACCTTTCTTGAACGATTACCCGGTAAAAAGTCGTTCTTTGAGAATACCGTACTCTGCACATAAGGGAAAGCGACGGGGATTTTACGTCTACCTGAAAATAAAACAAAAATAATTGAAGATGAAAAAGACAGGTTAAAAGGTTACCATGCTCTCTCGAGACAAGGCAGATAATGTATTATCTACTTTACTTACTAGTATTATTACTGGTACATGAAACTGGTTAACAGCTGCGTTACAAAATGCATACACATAAGCTTACACACATACATACAAGAGCGAGCAAACAGACATACACACACATACACACACAATATATATATATATATATATATATATATATATATATATATATATATATATAAAATATATTTATACATACACACATACTGTACTGTATATATATATATATATATATATATATATATATATATATATATATATATATATATATATATATATATATATATATATATATATATATATATATATATTTGTGTGTGATTATCTTTCGCTTATTTAATGAAGCTGTTGCTTGAGTTAATCTTCTTTTCGCTCAATAATCTCCCTAAAGTCCTGTAAAAAAAAAAGCAAAACTTTTTTTTATTTCTCACAATTTCCTGTCTCGGTTCTCCTACGCAGAGAGAGAGAGAGAGAGAGAGAGAGAGAGAGAGAGAGAGAGAGAGAGAGAGAGAGAGAGAGGCTCTTTGACCAATATGCAGTAAATGTGCCTCGCTGTTGTCGAACTTCTCAGTTCCAGAGGTCCTTTATTCCTCACACCATTGGACTGTGGAACAGCCTCCCTCCTGAGGATGTCGAGCAATTGGAACTTCAAAAGTTCAAGCGAAGATGCAATGCATTACTACCCTAATACTAATCTCCTTGCATTTTAATACATTTTTATCTATTCATTAATTTATCTATTTATTTTTTTTTTTTTTTTATTAGTGAGAGCTCTTCCTTCTGTACTTGCCTTTACCTCTTCTTCCTAATGAATATTATATTCTTTGGAAGCTTGAATTTCAAGTCAATGGCCCCTTTGGTGGGCTTGTTCCATATGAATAGGTTTCATCTTCTGAATAATAATAATAATAATAATAATAATAATAATAATAATAATAATAATAATAATAATAATAATAATAATAATAATAATAATAATAATAATAGTAGTAGTAGTAGTAGTAGTAATAATAATAATAATAATAATAATAATAATAATAATAATAATAATAATAATAATAATAATAATAAATTATTCAATTTTGTCTTCTGAATTAGACAACAGTAAATTCTTTCTCCTTGTGCTAACCTGGTGAGGATTCAGACGCAATATTTGTATTCATGTCGGATTCCATCATATTTATCATCTACAGACAAAGTTTATTCATACTTTTAAGCCTAGATTTATGTATATTTTTTTTATTTATTTGATGTAGATATCTGTAGCTTAAACATATGCATTTTCACGTACGCTGTATCTCTGTACGGGGCATGAACTTACTGTACATTAAATACACAAACACACACACACACACACACAGAAAGTTCCTCACACACACACACACAGAAAGTTCCTCACACACACACCAACAGAAAGTTCCTCAGTCACCCACAGATAATGACTGAAAATTGTGAATCAAAAGCAATCACTGCTTTTTCTCTCTCATCCATAAGTCTGGAATTTTCTAGGTCAGGAACTTTCTGAGTCTGGGATTTTCTATGTCAGGAGCTTTCTAAGCCTAGAACTTCCTAAGTTTGGAGCTTTCTAAGTCAGGAAATTTCGAAGTCTGGAGCTTTCTAAGTCAGGAACTTTCCAAGTCTAGAACTTTCTAAGTCAGGAGCTTTCGAAGTCTGAAGATTTCTAAGTCAGGAACTTTCTAAGTTTAGAACTTTCTAAGTCAGGAACTTTCGAAGTCTGGAACTTTCTAAGTCAGGAACTTCCTAAGTCTGGAGCTTTCTACGTCTAGAACTTTCTGTCTGAAACTTTTTAAGTCAGGAACTTTCTAAGTCTGGAGCTTTCTAAGTCGGGAACTTTCTAAGTCTGAAATTTTCTAATTCAGGAACTTTGTAAGTCTGGAACTTTCTAAGTCAGGAACTTTCTAAGCCTGGAACTTTGTAAGTATGGAACTTTCTAAGTCAGGAACCTTCTAAATCTGAAACTTTCTAAGTTAGGAACGTTCGAAGTCTGGAACTTTCAAAGCCAGGAACTTTCGAAGTCTGGAACCTTCTAAGTCTGGGACTTTCTTCTCCCTCTAGTGTTCTCCGCTTCTCGTGATCTTACGCTCTATCACCGCCTTGAGAATCAAACCCAATTATGTCATTGTTTTATCTTACTGGCTTTTTGTTTTAGTTAATTTTCTTTTAGCCAGGGGAACAATGATGGCAATAAAGAAGTCCACTCTTCGGAAAGAGACAGACAGACAAGCAAAGTTACGAGAGAGAGAGAGAGAGAGAGAGAGAGAGAGAGAGAGAGAGAGAGAGAGAGAGAGAGAGAGAGAGAAGAAGAAGAAGAAAAGAAGAAGAAGAAGAAGAAGAAGAAGAGAGAGAGAGAGAGAGAGAAGAAGAAGAAGAAGAAGAGAGAGAGAGAGAGAGAGAGAGAGAGAGAGAGAGAGAGAGAGAGAGAGAGAGAGAGAGAGAAGAAGAAGAAGAAGAAGAAGAAGAAGAAGAAGAAGAAGAAGAAGAAGAGAGAGAGAGAAGAAGAAGAAGAAGGGAGAAGAAGAGAGAGAGAGAGAGAGAGAGAGAGAGAGAGAGAGAGAGAGAGAGAGAGAGAGAGAGAAGAAGAAGAAGAAGAAGAAGACAGCAACTCATAACTAACCATTAAATTAACAATAATTCAAAAGAAAAGCGAGACCAACTGCAAGGGACAAAGAAAACTATGAGAAATGTTAATATCTGACGAAACAGCAAATCTTCCCTGACGATATCTAACACCACACAACATTTCATTCAAAGATCGAAAATTTTAATCTCAGCTGACGGAAAATAAATACATACTTTTTTTCCAGATTCCACTGATGGTATTCATCTTGACATAACATTTCTTGGAAGTAAAAGGTGCTACAACTATTATCTCAGTTCCAGATTAAGACATAATAAGATAGTTCAGGATTTCTGTTTATAGTTTTTAACACCCAAGACTTTCAATAAAAAAAGTAAATGATACACAGCTATATATATATATATATATATATATATATATATATATATATATATATATATATATATACATTTATATATATATATGATATGAAATTATGAAAAATAAACATTCATGTTTCCCCTAGGCTTCCAAAGACAATGTTTATAGCAAAACAACATTTCGAAAACTAAAAGAATATAAAAATTTTCGGCTGACAAAAAAATCCAGTGTCCTCCAATAAAAAAAGAAATTGACAAAAAAAAAAATCCTGTGTCCTCCAATAAAAAAAAATAAATCTGGCAAAAAAAATCCAGTGTCCTCCAATAAAAAAAAAAATGAGTCTGACCAAAAAATCCAGTGTCCTCCAATAAAAAAATAAATCTGACCAAAAAAAAAACAGTGTCCTCCAACAAAAAAAAAAATAAATAAATAAATCTGACAAAAAAAATCCAGTGTCTTCCAATAAAAAAACAAATAGTCACTGCTTCACCAGATTTCCATTGACCAAACATTAAAAAGTTCCAGATGGCAAAAACCAAAACAAAAAAAAAAAAAAAAAAATTCGAAGCTTCCTCCAGTGCAAGATCATCTTTTTATTCATTACTTCAAAGTTACCCGCAGGTGTCTGGCTCTAACAAAGTTACAGCTTAATCATATTTCAAACTTTGACGTTCCGGAATCTTTCGCAATGTTGTCAACGACGAGCTTTAAAACCCGAGTTCGCAACGTGCTGCTGCTGCTGGGGAAGGGGGGAGGGGGTTGGGACGAGGGGGGGTGTCTCTGACCTAATTACAGGAAAGCAATTTTCACTCGATCTTCCTCTTTCTTTGAATTTTTTTTATTTATTTTATTTCACCTTCTTTATTTCATTCTTTATCGATAAATAGGCAATGCTGTCGATGACGGAATCTCAGGACCTAATTATAATGAAATAATTTTCATTCGGTTTTCTCCTCAAGGATTTGGTTTTCCTTGGCATTTCTTGATAATAAAATATCTATTATTTGTTAAATTATCTTTTTTTAAATTTTTATTCGTTACATAATCGGCACTTAACAATAAGGACCAGCGACTTAATTATAAGAAAGTATTCCTGCGCAGAATTATTCTTTAACATTTCGCTTCTTCTTTATTCATTCCTTTATCTTTACAATTCTTTATTTACTCAATAAGTGAGCAGAGTTATCAACTGCATGTTTGGAAAGCCGCGCTCGCAAACTTTTTTTACCTATTTTTTTCGGCTCAAAAGCCAACAGTTTCATACTAAACTATAAACTATACCCTCATAGGTGGGCAAGGGAACTTAAGTGCAAAACATCTTGCTTTCGTTAATGGTTGCTAATCCAGCTAATGACCTTTTCTTGCCCAGGCCCAAATAAACAAGAAAAAGAGGGGGAAGAATGAGCAGTTGGGCTCAACAGCAATTTTATACAATGTATAACATTTTTCAGGTAGCTGGAAGTAGATTTCATGTCATATCAGAAGTAGCATCGTGATCTGTGATGCAAGATCTTGCATCTCTGAAAATGATCATTATTGAAGGTCACGGTACGTTGCAAATGTATCCAACTCTTAGATATTTGTTGGAAATTGTATACCAAGTCTATGAAAAATTGCTTTGTAAAGTGAGTGAAAACCGAAGGCTCTCTCGTTCTCTCTTACCAAAAATCTTACAGATTAATCAAAAGAAAATGGTAATAAATCGAAAACTTGTGTTCATCAGTATCTGTGATACTGACATGACGTGTTGTCAAGACACAGAAACGATTTTGAATAAGCATTCTCACGCTTATATGCCTATATATACTATATATATATATATATATATATATATATATATATATATATATATATATATATATATATATATATATATATAATATATATGAATCACGAAAATATAGAACGTATATAAATATAATAAAGACAAAACCCACGAAGGAAAGAGAAACAAAGGAGTGCTGCAAGGCCTTTCGACTAATAGTCCTTGACTCAGCAGACTGCTTAGTAAAGGACTGTAAGTCGAAAGGCCTTGCAGTACTCCCCTGTTTCTCTTTCCTTCGTTGATTCTGTCTTTATATATATATATATATATGTATTATATAAATATATATATACATATATATATGGATATGTATATCCACTAGTTTAAAATCTATTTGATTTAAGAACCCATGAAATCAATTTGGAGTTAATCCTATTTACCTGGACATTTCTAAGCTAAGATTCACGCAACAACGTAGCGTTTACTTCATGCTAAACAGCCAACGTGAAGGAACAAAAGACACTGCAAAGAGTAACGAGATACGAAAGCAAAGCCAAAAGGAGACAGTTATGTGCGTCCCAAAGAGAAGGGTCATTATAAAATGGCGATAAATTACGGAACAATGGTTAATGAGGCCATTAGTAAAGGTGGGGGGGGGTCGGAGAAGAGCAACGTTCGTCTTGGGAATACTCTTAAAAAGAGTAAGTAATTCAGTAACTTCTGATTCGGTTTGACCACAGGAACCTCGAAAGGACAAGCGGAGATGCAACGCATTACTACACTAAAGCAATTCTCCTTGCATTTTATAATTTCATTAAGTTTTTATCTATTTATTTTTAATTTGTTAATTTATCTCTTTCTTTACTAATGGCTGATCTCCCCTTTCTGTATTTCCTCTTACCTTCTGATGTTTCTTCAAAATGAAGACCACATTTTTAGGAAACTTGAAATTTAAGTCAGTGGGCCCCTGTGGGCTTGTTCCATTTGGAGAGGGCTCATCTTCTGAGTAGTAATAATAATAATAATAATAATAATAATAATAATAATAATAATAATAATAATAATAATAATAATAATAATAATAATAATAATAATAGTAACATCAACAAGTCAGGTCCCAATTACTTCTTAATATGAATTGTCTGGTAACAAAACATATTCAAACAGTCAGCTTTCACATCACGGTATTTTGTCTTAGTTTGATAAATCTAACAAAGGCTAGCGAAAGGTTACTGTCTAGATATATATATATATATATATATATATATATATATATATATATATACACACATATTATTTTTTTTTTTCAGACAATACATATTATTGTAGAATTTTCTTCTATATACCTGAGTGGGACACTGCACTTGATGTTTTAAACTAACGTATGTGTAATTGATTTCCTCTTCCGTTCGAGCATGTTTGCTTCTAAATAGTCTAACTCTTCTAGAAAACTAACTGGCGTTGAGTGTAGGGCTCCATTTATTAGATAAACAGTGAAGAACTTGAATTTCAGTCCAGGTTACCGTGGATACTTAATAGCTGGGTTCCTGGGGACAGAGACTTCAACTAGGGGTCAAGTGCTGCGTATCTATACAAAACTAAGTCGATGGATTGGCCCCAGTTTTACAGCTCTAAATGGTGAGACTTAGCATTTTCTCAATGTCCACTTTACGACTTCTCCAGGAACAAAATCAGGTGCTGACATATCGCCAACTTAATCTGTACAACAACTCGTTATCCACATCAAAGAAATAATAATAAGTCTTGACCTTGAGTTGATACTCAGTCTCTTCAAATGGTACTCAAACCAGACCTCCGTAAAAATGAAGCTTTACTGAAGAATTTTGTTTTTCGTAATACGCTTAGTCAGCCTTCAGTCCGTTCTGATGTTGAAATGCCTTCATGCGAAAAGTTATGGGGTTGAATTAGGGAAGCAGTTGGAATTTTTGTATTTCTACTCAAATAATATATGTATGAATTAAACAAGGAGTTTTCCGTAGCACGAAAGTCATCTCGTGCACGGAATAAATTCTCCAGTTATTAGGATATTTCTTAACCTAGCGCTGCGTAGTCTTCATTGCTCTGAGTATTTGCTGGGAAAAAATCAATAATCTTGGAAAAATAGGAAAAATTCTATTTACTTTGATCGTAAATGATAACTTGGACCAAGTTTTGTGTTTTTATTTTGCATAAACAAAATATAGCTGAATTTATTCCTTACCCCATTTCACTCTTTGACCTTTATTTTGATGCCGACACTTTTCTTTGAGCCGTAAGTATAGAACGAGTTTTTTTTTTCTAACAGAAATTAAAATATAGTATTCTGTAGACCTTGTGTACCACTTAATAATTTAGGTTTTATTCAGAATTTTACTTTTGATGAGGAACAGTGCTGCAGAAATTTTGTCTCCAAGATATCAAGACTATTGAAAAGACAATGTTGCTTTACAAAGTCAACTTCCTTAAGCATTACAAACTAAATATCCTTTTTTGGGATTCTGTTGGCTAATAGCATTTTTTTTAACAAGTGTACATTTCTTGTTTTCATGATTTTCTGAATATATTTCCCTGCTTCCGAACCTTGGGTTATGTTTCATCTAAACATTTTGGATATATCTTAACTCAAAACTTCCTAAAATAAAAGTTTGCCTTCACAAGAATATAGACATAAACAAT
>NC_089756.1:36401261-36418761 GCF_040412425.1 Macrobrachium rosenbergii | reverse complement strand
ATATATATATATATATATATATATATATGTGTGTTTATGTGTCTATCTTTCTGTGTGTGTGAGTGGAGTGATACAGCTCTCGGTACACGTTTGCTACGTCAATGGCTTTGTCTTGGCCTACCACCCACGATTCAATCCAGCTCTAAAGAAAGAGAGCTTGGAGCTCGCAACCTCATCCCTAAAGATTTGCTGAGAAACGGGAGAAAGGACATACGTTAAAATATATAAATATAAATATTTATATATATACATATATATTATATAAAAACACATACATGCATACACACATATATGTATATGTATGTATGTATGAATGTATATATACATAACTATATATATACTTAGATATTCAACATTGAGCCTCGTCCAGCACGTGGTGGCACCAGAGAAAACAAGATATTGTTGACTGACACATTCATAATTTAACTACTAAGTCCAGGATGGTGCCCATGTGCAGAATACTTCCACAACATGATCTCATCAGCAGTGTTTCGAAGCCCCAACAAACACTACTTCATTCACCTGAACCTTACACGCATTCAGTATATAAGGATCTTGACGGCCACATCGCCTACCTATGGGGGGGGGGTGCAATACGTTAAAATGGTTAAAGTGCCTGGCTGGTGCAGCGCTCGGCTCACGTTTGATGGGTCATAATCGTTAGGCACCAACTCCATTTAAGGTGGAAAGGTGCATGATGAGATATATAGTATATATATATATATATATATATATATATATATATATATATATATATATATATATATATATATAAATATATATATATATATATATATATATATATATATATATAAACAAATTGTTACTCTGTTTAACATTCGATTGTATTAACATAATTATTTACATAAATGCTGAAACAAACAAGACAAAGAGATAAAACTGTCTGCATGCTCGCAGGTTGCTGCGTGGTGTACAGTTCAGTCAAAGCTGTGATTTGAAAACTGCCGTTCCGAACTAGACACAAAAAAGTAATTCAGAATGTAAACAAAGAAAGCTTGAATTATTTATCCTATTCTAATATACTTTCCATCAGGCAACTGGAAATAAAAGATAATCGATAAAATGATAAACCCTAATCGTAATTCTATTGTATTGGAAAGCATCGCAAAGACTCATGGACATTATTAATTGAAGTAGCGTTGCATAGAGGGAGCGCGAGTCAGCAGCTCCGAATACCGCCGAGGCTACGTAATTACTGACTTCGTCGTACGTGTGAGGACGGGGAGTGGCCAAGCGTCCCCGCCCCTGGCCTGAGCGCTGGCCACCGTCCACCAATCAGAGATCAGGGGGCGGGGCTTATGACGTGCTGTCCACTCTATATTACCAAATAGATGCTCTATTGATATATATTTTATTTCGTATTATATGCGCATAAGAGGAAAAGTTATAGGATTTTCTGTACACGCCGGAATTTAAGCTTTAATAGCGGCGGCTTTCCATATATCTTCGGAATGCAAATAAAGGGGCTTCGGCGTTCGTTAGACGCCCCGGCGGGTTCTGGCATCGTCGCCATCAGCTGCGTTTCTCTCTCTGATTTTTTTACGTTAATCTTATATATGTTTGTTAGTCGCTCAAATTAGAAATAAATATGAGGGAGTGTTTCCCGTCCTTCAAATCTTCGCTACGTGGCGATGGATTACGCTCCTGCTTCTGCTGCTGGTGCTGCTGCTGTGGCTCCTGCTCCTGCTGCTGCGATGCTGTGGAAATGGGTCCGGCTGTGAATGTAAGTGGGGGAGGAAAAAAGGTTTTTCGAAGGGGGTGGGGAGGGGAGGGGGAGAGAAAGGGGGCTGCCACCCCACCTATACTTTGAAAGAAGGCAAAAAAGGGGGAAATAAAAATAATTGTAGTGTATTTGGCATCTTGGATGGTGTGAGGGGGAAGGGGAGGGGGGAGGGGAAGGGGAGATGGGTGTCCCGTCAGCAGCAGGCGTAGAGTCCAGGGCGCGCAATTGATGCTGGTTTTCCTTAATGAATGTGTCCTATTGTCGTATTTGGTGTTCGGGCCCCGCGCACATCTTACATTATTATTAAAGAGAGAGAGAGAGAGAGAGAGAGAGAGAGAGAGAGAGAGAGAGAGAGAGAGAGATTCTTCCTTCTTCCTCCTCTGAATATTTTCGAAATCGCCCTCGACGCTTTGCATGGGATAAATGGGACCATACATTCGGAACAATGTGTCGAGAATAAACGTTATGATGCGGCTGCTTGCTCATGCCTTGCATTGCGTGCAATTAGTGGTTAACTTATTAGCGAGCGCACGGCTTGTGCATATATGTATGTATGTATGTATGTATATATATATATATATATATATATATATATATGTATGTATATATATATATATATATATATATATATATATATATGTATATATATATACAATTGTATATACATTTATATATATATATATATATATATGCATGTATATATTTAAACAAAAAATAATTAAAATCTTTTTACCAACTTTATTCATTTTTTTTTTATTTACCTCGTTCACGAATTCACGGGGCTATTTTGTCACTAAAAATATCAGTATCTATTATGAGAGTGATGAAATTATATATACATATATATATTTTTTTTTTATTAATTCCGTGTGTATGCCATCATTTTCCTAATGATTAACCTTATGCCGGAATTCCCCGGGGTAATTTGTCTGTGAAGAGCTCACCATCATCCTCACCATATATTATCACCATCATCATCATCATCATCATACGATTGATGGAGGGGCTGTGTGTTGTCTCACCATGGTCACTGCTAAGCCCCCCGGGGGGACGCCGGAATTACGTGTGTAATAACGGCTTAATTGCTCGACTAATGCCACAGGAAACGCTGTACACTTCTGCAGGCTCTCCAGCAGCTATCCCTACCCTGGGGGGCTCCCCCATGCCCTCCACCCGCCCCCCCCAACAAACCATCCCATCCCTCCTACGGTACCTCACCTCCCCATCAGGCCCTCCCCACCCACTTTCCCAGCTCTCCCCCGCCCCCTCTCCCAAGCTTGCTTGTGTCCAAGGGCGTGACGCCCCCTCCTGGACGTGTCTGGAATATCACTGTAGCTGGAAAATCACTCTAGAAGCTGAATTCCAGGTCCCCATTGACATCCTTCCTCTCTCTCTCTCTCTCTCTCTCTCTCTCACTGTTCCAGCTATTCCATGGAAATCTGGAACGCGACGCTAGTCACAGCCACGGCAATATATCTGGAACGGCCTTTCTCTCTGGTACTGGCGACGACGTCGATAACCTTTTACATATAAGTGCGTTTATGTGAGGAGAAGGAAATGGCTTCCAGCGGAATCCATTATTATTATTTTCCCAGTCCCAGAAACAATGGATTCTGAGCGATCGAGTGATCATTTTACATATTTTCTTTTTTTTTTTTTTTTTTTTCTTTTAAATTCCCCCTCCGCCACCCCACCCCGAATATTTAGTTAGGGTCGTAGTGAATCGAGGTTTTTGTTTTGTGTGATTTTTGTATCTGTTTTCCATAGCAGTATCAGATATTATTGTATTTAAAAAAATTTTTTTTTTTTAAACTGCTCAGAAAATGACGTCTCTCATAGCCGCTTGGATACCCACAAGCAGATATATTATACAGGTACAGATACATATGCACATAGTTATATCAAGGCTCCCTCCCAACACACGTACGCGCGCGCACACACATACACATACACACACTTTAAAAAATCAACTTGCTCGTAAATCAAAATAATTGTACCCAGACACACACATTTTCACTCTCATATCCAGAGGCCTACACATCCATAGGCTCAAAAACGCCCTCATACTCATGCACTACAGAAACACATACACATGCATACAAACGCAAACTCCTATGCACACAAACACAAACACACACACAAATTAAAAAATCCTATGCACATAAGCAAATGTAATTGTAATCACAAAGACACATTCCCACTCATACGTACAGGGACCTCATACTCAAGGACTATAGAAACACACAAGGTCTAGAGAATACAAGGTCTTCTCACGCGCAGGATTAACGCGGGTAAGGAGATGGGAGTTAAGAAACGTGACGTCACGCGGTCTACTTACTTTTTCCTCTGCCCAAGCTCTGTACAAATGGGAAAACTTTTATCCTGTTTCCTCGTTGACCCTTTTTAATATTAAAAATTATGATTCATTCTTTTAGGGAAACAAAGCACATGTTGACCATATTCATTTCTATACGTGTATTCATCCAAATAATTACAACTGGAACTTAAAAACGAAAAACATTTTCACTCTAATATACAATTCAAAATACACATATACGAGTACATGTATACATAAGGTTAACAATTATACAATTATGTGACCAACTTTTTCGTTATGTTTACAATGATAACAAATAAATATCTTTTCCATCGATTTTAAATGCTCCAAAAATTCTGGTCGAGGTTTCATTAGCTTCTCATTTGTTCTACTTACAGTGACGATCCTTGTGCCATCTCCTTCGATTCTTTAGTTCCTAGAAAGTCATAATCAGGGGAAACTTACGGGCTACAAAACCACCCACATATTGCATGCCTCCTTCTTCAGTTTTGTCTTCATTGTCATCCTGCAAAAACGAAACAATATTGCCGATAAGCTTAACGCTTTCTGAAGAGATGTTTCCTCAGCCTTGTAAGAAGTGCTTTCTTTAGTTATCAAGCTAAAAATGAGACCTCAGTCATACTAATATAATTTTCAACATTGTATTTGCGCCTCATAGAGTTCTCTCTTTTCCCAGGAGGTGGGCTCAAACTCGGTGCTTAAAAACAGGTGATGGGTGCTAATGACATCCACCCATTTACAAAAAAAGTGTTCCAGTCCATCTCGATTCAACCTATGAGTCAAGATGTATGATATTGCAAAATTTCACCTAACATCCCTGGGAAGTTCGTTAGAGATTTGCAAGGCATCACAAGGCCTTTTTGGAAAGGGTAAAGTCCTTTTCCTCCCAGACTTTTCATTGTTCTGGATAGGTGTATCATCTCTTGCAATGTTTTGTTTTGATTTCTAAGATTAGCCCGTGAGTATTCCGTGTTGTTTTGTTTTCTAAGATTAACCCGTAAGCATTCCGTGATGACTTTCTATCAAAAGGCACTCCAGAACTGAATAAATCAAACCACTTATCAACAAGGCAAATGAACTGGATTGCACTCTCCCAGTGCCTATCCACAATCAGACCTTTTTCTCCGAAGTGTTTGAGATTTTGTGAGTGGCAGAGTAACTGTAACGCTAATTTCACTGTCGTACCCTCCATACCCGTAACACTTAAATGCTTTTCAAATAGTTTTCGAGTTGTCATTAGATCACCTTACTTTTCTTAATTAGTTCCCTGACTCAATGTAAGCAGTCCTTCCGGTAACCTAGATCCATGGTCTGAGAAAGTGAAGTGTGTCTGATGAGTTTTATTAAGTGAGGGCAAAATGTATTTCCCTGCAATAATCCGCAGGATTAACAATGTTGGATTAGCCTAGTTATGCCATTGCCTACTGAATTCCATAACCTTATATTTGTTGCCCCAAGTCATGAACCATACCAACTATAGGAAACCAGCATATCTTAATGGTGAATTCAAATAGGAGAATTTTAGTTATATCGGTGTCGAAATTACAATGAATAAGCGGTTTCACTGACCTTTACAATTGCACAGCTAGGTTCATATAAAGCATCTGTGCCTTCATCATAACTCCATCTTTGCAACACTTTACTTTTCGTCCATAGCGAAGTTAGATCCCTATTTTTTCCTATTTTCAAAGCCTTTACTACACAAGATTTGGCTCATATCACTTAAACTGTCTAAATTGGCAAGAAAGAAAAAATATAAGGCCGCTATTACACAATATCAATACCAAATATGTGGAAGCAAGGCCTACAGTGTTTGTTTGTAAACGAACTGATCAGTCAGAGATCACTAAGGACCGTGAGTAGACCGTGTGACGTCACAACCTCTACCTGCGCATTAGATCCCAATTTTGGGTCAGCCGTGAGAAGACCTTGTATTCTCTAGACCTTGGAAACACATACGTATGCATACACACGCAAACACAAACACACACACACACTTTAAAAAATCCTATGGGCATAAGCAAATGTAACTGTATTCACAAAGACACACTCCCACTTATAAATACATACAGGGACCTCACACTCATGCACTATAGAAACACATACGTATGCATACACACGCATACACAACATACACACCCAAACACACACATACACGCACAGGCGGTGTTCGCCTGCACGTGGCATCACAAATATAGTGGGAGACATTCAACTCAGCAGGAGGAGGAGGAGGAGGAGGAGGAGGAGGAGGGAGGAGGAGGAGGAGGAGGAGGAGGAGGAGGAGGAAGAGGAGGAGGAGGAGGAGGAGGCAGGGGCTGAGAGGTTGTGGCAACGTTGCTTACAAGTCGTGGTTTCCCTGAGGGCATTGTTAGTCCTGGACTGTCACAGGCGGATCCAGGGACGCCAAGGGGGTGGGGAGGGATGGCCACGACGTGAAGGATGTTGAAGGATGAGCAGGAAGGATATAGCATAGTATGGAGGATTTAACAGCTAACTATGATCAGTTGTTGTTACGTACGTCTGCGTGAATGCCCCGTGTTGTAGGTTGTATGATTTACGATGCAAATATATACATATACATACACACACATAATATATATATATATATATATATATATATATATATATATTATATTATATATATATATATATATATATATATATATATATATATATATATATATATATATATAATTATATATATATATAATTAAGAGGTTTGTTCTGACCAAGGGGACTCAGAGTCAAACAAGACGACACAGTCATTGCCATATTCCCATATTCATGCTTCAACTGCCTAATCATGGATGAATCCCCTGTGCAGACAACTTCCATAACATTAGCTGCCTCATCCATCTGCACAAAAGGCTCACCAGCAGTGCGTCGAATCCCCATTTTGCCATTCACTTCTATCTTGCATGCACACTCACACTTTCTGGATATCAAGGGTCTCCCTCCTCTATAATTCTATCACTCCATCTATCCAGCACTCTCTGGTTCTTCCTCTCCTCTTCACTCCTAACACTTCTTAACTACACATTCTTCTCAACAACCTATCGTCCTGCATTCTTTCCACATGATCAAGCCATCCCAAAACACTCTCATCCATCCTTGCACCTACGCAGACCATTTTACTACCTCTTCATATATCCACATTTTTAACTCCTCCAGTTCTTCTTATGATACACAGACAGTTCTTCTCAGCAGCTTCATCATTTTTATCTTTCATTGGCATCCAGTGCTCACACTTCATTTCCATAAAGGAGAGGTTAGCTCAGCAATCCCTTCATAATCCCACTCTGGGTTCCCAGACATTTGCACACACCCTGCTACCTTTCTTCCTCTCTCTAGCATTTCTGCTGGTCTGCTGGTATAGCGGTTAGTGTCGTGGCATGCCACTCAGATGCCACGATGAAAAAGCACTGGCTCTGTATCATGATCAGTTACTGTTGCAGTGTGGGGTCTCCAGCGGGAGGTTGAAACCAACATTTTTTCAATGGCCCTTCTGGTGTGCTTGTTCCATGTGAATAGCTTTCATCTACTGAAATAATAATAATAATAATAATAATAATAATAATAATAATAATAATAATAATAATAATAATAATTCCATTCTTCCACCTTCAGCATTCCATCTATTGCTCTATCGTCCTGATCTACATTTACCATCATAACTTTACTCTTAATAACATTTACTTTCAACTTTCTAATCTTCCAAAAACTTTCTAACTCTTCTTATAGTTTCTCCCCAATCAATGCTGCATCTTCTGCAACAGCATTCTACTCTCTTTTCACGATTAATTTCCTCATCCACAAATTTGAGCCATTTTCCTGATTTCTCACATAACTTCATCCATAAAGGTATTGAACAACAATCCAGGCATGACCCAACCTTGTCTCGAACCTACTCTTGTGACAAACCAGTCACTCTCCTGTCTTCATATTCTAACAAACATTTCACTTGTTACTGACTCATAGAACAGTACGTATATTAAAAATATTTGTAAGTAACAGAATTGGATCTGGGTATTATAATATCCTGTCAAATTCTCAAATTTAAATCATGCCTTGAATTGTTTGGTACCACCTGCTGTCATCAACTTTATTCTTTCTATATATTTTTTTTTCATGGAACTGGGTAAAAAAAAATGTTTTTCTCAATTTCTTATATATCCTCAACTCCCCCTACATGCCCTCTATATCAGCTCTTTCGCAAACTTTTTCTAGGTCAATCTTTATCCCAAACAATGTTTTCCATTTTACTTTCAAACCTCTCACATACCTGTTTAACATCACGCAATTGACCCAACCCCCAATACACTCCTTCTGCCATCAGTCTCCTTATTTCAATCAAATTTCTGCCGTAAATCCCCTCCTTAGAGTACTAAGTAACGTTAAATCCCTATACTTCTTACAGACCTATATCCCCTTTACTTTTACACATTTGAACAATTATTCCTCTCACCCACTCCTTAGGAACCTTTCCCTAATCAAGACATACCTTACAAACCTTGGGCAGCCACTCAACAGCTTTCACCACCACTGCAGTACCTCACTAATCATCCCATCAACTACTGTCTTCTTAACATTCTATAACCTTTGAACTGTCCTCTTTATTATAAAAGCATTATTGTTATAAATGGTAATCTCTCTCTCTCTCTCTCTCTCTCTCTCTCTCTCTCTCTCTCTCTCTCTCTCTAGTAAATAGACTATTCTGTACCTTTCAGATATCACTGAATCAGTCCATGAAAACTTTACGTAGTTTGAGAATCTAAATACCAAATGGCAACTTCATCTGATGCATTTCTTACGACATTTAAGCTTTATACATATAACTAACTACTTGGGCAGGTTAATGGCATAACTAACTATAAGGCACCTTCACAATTGAATTAAGATTCAGCATTGCTTTAAATATGTCAGTTTTAGTTTGACTTAGAATGTCACACTAGCTTGCATTGCTGTTACAGCATACACGCGAAACCTATCACCTTTAGCTGACTCTCCAAGGAAATGGAATTACTTTAAATGGAATTACTTTTCTGTAATGCGTGATGTGTTATGCATTACATAAATGACATCCATTTCCTTTAGAGAAATTTTTACTTTGATCACTTTTTTTCAATGGAAATCTTGTAAAAGTTGCTCGTATATCAGCCAAATTCTGAAAATAGATAAAATTTGTATTTTTTTTTTAAATTATATAATTCTGTTTTTCTACTTTTTGAAATGATATCATTTATACTTTTTAAAGTGATAAAATTTCTAATTTTTTAAATCATATAATTTCTATTTTTCTACTTTTTGAAATGATAAAATTTCTGTTTTGAAATTATATAATTTATATTTTTTAAAATAATATCATTTCTATTTTTTGAAGTGATATATTTTCTATTTTTAAATTATATAATTTTTTGAAATTATATAATTTTGAGAAAACATTCTCATGATGAAATTCATTAGAATTGTTAGCGAGAGATTTTTGATTCAATAAAACTTGTATAAATTTATTCCATTTAACAATCGTTGCTAGATTGAAGTAAACGACTAGTTACATCAATTGTCATATTTTACTTAATATCTCTAGACTTCAATGGATGAAATATTTAATCATTACCTGTTTTATATCACTGATTGTTGTGACTCTATTACACAATCATTTAAATTTCACTGATAATAAAAATAATAATAATAATAATAATAATAATAATAATAATAATAATATTATTATTATTATTATTATTATTATTATTATTATTATTATTATTCAGAAGATGGACCCTATTCATATGGAACAAGCCCACCATAGGGGCCATTGACTTGAAATTCAAGCTTATTATTATTATTATTATTATTATTATTATTATTATTATTATTATTATTATTATTATTATTATTATTATTATTATTATTATTATTATTATTATTATTATTATTCAGAAGATGAACCCTACTCATATGGAACAAGCCCACCAAAGGGGCCACTGACTTGAAATTCGAGGTTCCAAAGAATATGGTCTTCATTAGGAAGAAGTAAGAGGAGGCAAAGGTAAATGCAGAAAGAAGAGATCCCACTTATTAAAAAAAGAAAAGTAAATAAATTAATAAATTAACAAATAGATAAAAATGTATTAAAATGCAAGGAGAATAGTATTAGGGTAGTAATGCATTCCACCTTCGCTTGAACTTCTAAAGTTCCATAGTGATCATTCCTACATTCACTGTCATAACTATTATAAATTTAAATTCCAAGCCTTATTTAATATAGCGGGATTGTCGCCAAAATAAAAAAAGGACTCGCATTGAATATTAATACTGTAACGTTGATCGTAATTATGGGAAATTTATTTTCATAATTTGTCTGTGGAAATTACATGGCAAATATCATTTCTGGGAGTTAGATAATACCCAAAATTTCTTTTGTTGTGCAACTGATGTAAAAAAAATTAGGTATAATTGTACAAATTCCAAAAGTCATTGCTAAATATATACATAATACATATCTATCTTTTATATGTATATAAATATATATATATATATATATATATATATATATATATATATATATATATATATATATATATATATATATATATATATAGTATATATATAGAGAGAGAGAGAGAGAGAGAGAGAGAGAGAGAGAGAGAGAGAGAGAGAGAGAGAGAGAGAGAGAGAATGTTTGATTAACACCTATTGCAAGTTTCATCCCAACCGCTTATTTTTCTAATGCTTATCGGTTCACCGTCTAAACCTAAGGTCACTACCAAGCTAATTTGCATAAATATCACTAAACGAAATCTAGTTATTAAACCAATCTGGAACCTGTTATTATTTTTAATAATTTAAGAAGCGTGATTCACAGCAGACGAATGTTGACTGGTGCCGACTTAGAGACCATTATAACAATACCCATAATAATTGTCATTCTAATATCAGCGACCAGTATCGGAAAGATTACAGGGAACATGACCCTATCAAGTTTCTTAAAATGACCTTCTCTAACTTCTAACGTCGTTTTTAGAGCTGTCCATAATGATTGCTGATATGATGTCCAAACTTTTTGTTTTCATTATCCGAAGCTGTTTCCAAGATTATTATTATTATTATTATTATTATTATTATTATTATTATTATTATTATTATTATTATTATTATTATTATTATGTCCATAACAATTGCTGTTATGATGTCCTAACTTTGTTTTCATTATCCGAATCTATTTCCAAGATTATTATTATTATTATTATTATTATTATTATTATTATTATTATTATTATTATTATTATTATTATTATTATTATTATTATTATTACTTATAAATACCTCATGATCACATGAGTCACTAAAATGGTGAAGAAATCCAATACGATGTAAGTGCAAATCCACATTAAAAATATATATAAAAGACGTTTTAATGTCTATTTTTAGCATATATTTACACTTACATCACTGTGGACTTATTCACCACTATTATTATTATTATTATTATTATTATTATTATTATTATTATTATTATTATTATTATTATTATTATTATTATTCAGTCCTTGTTCGTTGCTGAAGTAGCTTATGGATAAGCTTCAGTCTTTCAGCCAAGGTCATTCTCAGTCTAATGTCAGGTTCACAATTAATTTACTGGTTTTGGTCATTCTAATGACGGGGGGTAGCGTCAGTCTGAAACTGCAATTAACAAGCCATATGTATAAGTATATTATATATATATATATGGTATATATATATGTGTGTGTGCATGTGTGTATGTGTGCGTGTTCGGTCAAAATCATACCACCACAGCCATCAGCGTCTTTCCCCCAGAATGTTAAACAATCGGGGAAAAGTCCCTATTTAGGAACCAGGCACAGCGGTACCTGTTCCTCGCAGGGAGTAGAAATGCTTCCCAAATCAGCGTCAAAGGTACCAAAAGGAGAGAGAGAGAGAGAGAGAGAGAGAGAGAGAGAGAGAGAGAGAGAGAGAGGGGAAGGAGGCTTTCTCCGTAGACGGGTGAGGGTGGTAAGTGGTGGTGGGGGTGGGGGTGGGGGTGGATGCGTTCTCTCAGCGTGATGGACACTGTTAATACTGGTGAAAGAGAACGCGCCTGTCCACACCCCGCAGTTGTAACGCGGGCTTTTAATCGATAACTTAATTAAACGCTTTGTTTTACCTGTGCCAGACTCCCAAGTATGTGATGGCTGGATCGAGAGAGAGAGAGAGAGAGAGAGAGAGAGAGAGAGAGAGAGAGAGAGAGAGAGAGAGAGAGAGACTGGGTGGTGGTGGGGTGGGCTTCGGGTATGGGGGAGGGTTTTAGGGAGAGGAAGGAGACGAGGACCTATTGTCAGAAAAGGATCCTCAGTGCAGGAACTTTGATAGATAGAAAGATAGATAGTCAGTCTCCTTATCATACAGTGTAGGAACCCTCATCGAGAGATATGTTTCTTATCAGAGTGCAAGAAGTTAGTTAGTTAGTTAAGATAGGCAGATAGATTGATTGATAGGTAGATAGAGGGAATCTTTTTGAAATTAATAGGGTAGATAGCGATGCGTAGATGCGTAGATGAGTGGCCCTTTCGCCGATACATTTCGGTATCATTTTGTGTTTTTAGCAAACTCATATTTAAATATGGAATGAACTGAAGACAGATTATTCTGAAATGAGTATTTTGAATAACTCAAGTCATAAAAAGTAGTTTTGATTAGATATGGAAATTCGGGATTTCATACCGTCGTAAACAAAGGTAGTTAATTGACCTTTTTCTTTGAATAATAATAATAATAATAATAATAATAATAATAATAATAATAATAATAATAATAATAATAATAATAATAATAATAATAATAATAAAAAGTTATTTATTTAAAACAGGGTTTCCTACCTGATAATAATAATAATAAAAGTATAAATAATAATAGTAATTATTGCTATTTCAAATAGTAGTAGTTGTTGTACTTGCTGTAAATTGTTTATTTTGAAAGCTTTAGCAGAGAACACTGTCGCTGGGTCTCATGACGTCACAAACATATCTTTGTCCATGAATCATTTTGGAAAAATACGAAAGAAAAAGAAATCCAGATTTCTATTGGCTGTTTATGTCAGAAAACTCACGGATCACTACCCACGTACTTTCCTTAATTAAGAAATATGTAAATCACGAAATAATTACTCGGCGATTATCGCATCTCGGCGCGGAAATTACCTGTTTCGTTACGCCCTAATTCAACGGCGACATAATTATCCGGTACCTGTGCCACCTTAATTGCAACGAAAATTACAAGTTCTTTGGATGCCTCGATGGCTAAGCGTTCGGATGCGATGTCCGGTCCGTTAATGAATGAGAAATATTCGTATTTTAAGGAATAAAACGCTAATAAAGGAAGAATGTCCAGTATCCGAGAAAGCAACAAGTTATAAAGATCTGAAGTTAAGTGTGTGAGAGAAAAAATTATCAACAGGGAAGCAGAAGAGATATTAAAGAAGAACATGCCCTTAACATTTGAGAATGAGAGGGGATGTATCGAAGCATGCACGAATTCGAGTAAAAATACTATGACAATGAATTCGAGTAAAAATACTATGACAATGAATTCGAGTAAAAATACTATGACAATGAATTCGAGTAAAAATACACTGACAATGAATTCGAGTAAAAATACTATGACAATAAATTCGAGTTAAAATACTGTGACAATAAATTCGAGTAAAAATACTATGACAATAAATTCGAGTAAAAATACTTTGACAATAAAATCGAGTAAAAATACTATGGCAATAAATCAGAATAAAAATACTTTGACAATAAATTCGAGTAAAAATATTATGGCAATAAATTCGAGTAATAAAAAACCTGACAATAAATTCGAGTAAAAGTACTATGACAATAAATTTGAGTAAAAACACTATGACAATAAATTCGAGTAAAAATACTATGGCGATAAATTAGAATAAGAAAACTGTGACGATAGATTAGAGTAAAAATACTATGACAATAAATTCTAGTAAAAATACTATGACAATAAATTCTAGTAAAAATACTATGACAATAAATTCGAGTAAAAACACTATGACAATAAATTCGAGTAAAAATACTATGACAATAAATTCGAGTTCAAATATGACAATAAATTCGAGTAAAAATACTATGACAATAAATTCGAGTAAAAGTACTGAAACAATAAATTCGAGTAAAAATACTATAACAATAAATTTGAGTAAAAATACAGCGACAATATATGAGATCAGATTGGAAAAATCCTTAGAACAAGCTTGATAAAGAACAGCATAATAAGAGTACTGAAGGAAGCTAATGGAGCAAGTATGAAAGCTGTTGATGAGACTAAGCTGGAAAAGTCGCTGAAGTAAGCCTGAAACATAAGATTATTATGATCATAATGAAGGAAATAATTAATATCAGCTTGAACAATTTTGAGAGGACCAGACTATAAATCAGGAAAATATACTTTAAAAAAATGTAAATTTCCCGAGAATGAAGACGGCTAATAAAACTATTAAAAGTGCTGAGGAGACAAGAATGAAAAAAATTAAAAAGAACAGTTTAAAATATGTTAATAATGCTATAAGCAAGAAAGTTAATAACACTCAATAAAGCTATATACGAGAAAGTTAATAACACTCAATAAAGCTATATACGAGAAAGTTAATAACACTCAGTAAAGCTGCACGCAAGAGAGTTAATAACATTCAATAAATGTACTGTACACGCAAGAAAGTTGATAACACTCAATAAAGCTATACGCAAAAAATTTAATATTATTACACTCAATAAAGCTATACGCAAGAAAGTTAATAACACTCAATAAAACTGCACGTAAGAAAGTTAATAACACTTAATAAGACTACACGTAAGAAAGTTAATAATACTCAATCAAGCTACACGCAAGAAAGTTAATAACACTCAATAAAACTACACGTAAGAAAGTTAATAACACTCACTAAAGCTACACGCAAGACAGTTAATAACACTCAATAAAACTATACGCAAAAAGTTAATAACACTCAGTAAAACTATACGCAAGAAAGTTAATAACAATCGATAAAGCTATACGCAAGAAAGTTAATAACACTCGATAAAGCTATACGCAAGAAAGTTAATAACATTCGATAAAGCTATACGCAAGAAAGTTAATAACACTCGATAAAGCTATACGCCGGAAAGTTAATAACACTCAATAAAACTATACACAAGAAAGTTAATAACAGCTTGCAAAGCGTTAATAATTTTACGATGAGAATAATCCGGAGGACCTAAATGCAATAAGAATGAAAAACTTAATAACACTTGATGCATAAATAAACAAAACGAAGCAGATTCTGAACATTTCTTAAAGATCAACAGGAAACATTAAACAGTCATTAAATCACGACAAGACTGGAGAGCATCACTAAAAACAAGCCTGTAAAACGTTGATCAGACTAACCTTAAAAGAAAAAAAAATCCGGGAATCAGATTAGCCTGAGAAACGTTAAGCCCAGCCTGAGAAACGTTAATATGACCAACGCAAGAGTTTTGAACTCCTGAGAACGGCCCGAAGAAGACAGAGGCGGAGACTCGACGCTCTATCACCTGTACAAAGACCTTTGTAGGAGTGAGAGATTTCTGAACCGGTTTCTCCAAACAGGACCTCTTTGTATGGAGGTCAGGTGTTCTCTCTGGGTCTTTGTGAGGGCGCGCACACACACGCACACAATACACACACACACACACACACACACGGACAGGCTCACTTCATATATATATACCAATTCCTATGTACGTGGGCTTTTTTTTTTTTTGGGGGCTGGGAGAAGAAAGGGGTTGTGGGCACAACATGCTTAAGCCTTCTGCTGTAGGTTGGTACAGGGAAGTTGGGCATAGCTCTGTTTATATATTGCTGGGGCAATATGCTCGCCTTGCGGGAACATAAACAAACAGATCTTTCCCATCATCTTTTGACGTTCGGTTTCTTTTCAAATATGTGCATTCTGAGCTGTGGATTGATTGATTGATTGATTGACTGTGAGGTATCTGGCGTTGCAGCTACCAGTGGCACTGATGCCCATTTACTCTAGAAGCTTAACTAGGTTCTTGGGCCTTTTTCCCCATTAATAATCTTGTAAACCTCCATTCATTCCGACACGGAATACGGACAAATGGGACCCTCATGATGAATCTACGCCATACACACAACCACCCACCTACCCAACCACCCACACCCACGCATACAAAACACCCACAGTCCCTCCCACCCATCCACAAACCTCCCACAACTATACAAGGCCGGGTAACTGGTTCTTTTACATTTCTAAAGGCTCGGTGGCATGTAGAGGGCGTGAGAGACTGTGCGACAGCTCAGATCAAATGGCATGTCTTGTCCATTCGCTCTCTGTAAAGCAAGTTTTCGTCTCTCTCTCTCTCTCTCTCTCTCTCTCTCTCTCTCTCTCTCTCTCTCAACGGTGCAAGAGGTTGGGATTAGTTCATTTTCCTTATTAGTGAATTTGTTTAGACTACGAATATTACTAAGTTTTCATTTCTCTCTCTCTCTCTCTCTCTCTCTCTCTCTTTTTTATGGTGCAAGAGGTTGGGATTAGTTTATTAGTGAATTTATTAAGTTTTCATTCTCTCTCTCTCTCTCTCTCTCTCTCTCTCTCTCTCTCTCTCTCTCAATGGTGCAAGAGGTTTGGATTAGTTCATTTTCATTATTAGTGAATTTGTATTCAGACTAAAAATATTATTAAGTTCTCTCTCTCTCTCTCTCTCTCTCTCTCTCTCTCTCTCTCTCAATGATAGAAAAAACTGAGGTTAATTTTTTCATAAACCTTATAAATATTTGTTCATGTCACATCCTCTTTTTACACGTTTTCATCTAATTTTGTAAAATTTTTAGTCTTGGAGCGGTCGACGTTATTCTTCAATCGTATTTTGAAAATTCTGAGATAATAAACTGGTGTTTCTTCTAATCTCCTCTACTTTTTTCAAAATAATTGTCCAATGGCCCAAAGGAAATATCTTTTACGGTGCTGTAATTTTACCTTGACATTTCCATACAAACTCATGATTGCCACCTTAAATACATTTCCGAAGGACATATTATCAGGTTTAGAATATAAACCGATCCTAGTTTTATCTATAATTTGCAAAGGACAAATAATCCGTTTTAGAATAAAAATTATTCTAGTTTTACCAATAATTTCGAAAGGCATACAATCAGTTTAGAACAAAAAATTATTCTAGTTTTATTAATGATTTCTAAAGGTAATATCATTTTCAAAACGAAAAACGATTTTAGTTTTACTAATAATTTCTAAAGGTTACATTATCATTTTCAAAACGAAGAACCATTTTAGTTTTACTATTAACTTCCAAAGGACATGTTTCAGAAACGAAAAATGACTCTAGTTTTGCCTTTATTTCACCGGAAAA
>NC_089756.1:36391261-36396261 GCF_040412425.1 Macrobrachium rosenbergii | reverse complement strand
TACATACATACATACATACATACATACATACATATATATAATATATATATATATATATATATATATATATATATTGTATGTGTGTGTAAATCTAAGGATAATTATATACGACATGTATCACTATACATACATATATACGTATAGTGTATACGATACAAAGACGAACTTATTATGCTGTTGCTCTGAAATACATTGTAAGAGCAATCGCAAACAATACACACATACACAACACACACACACGTATATATTATGGATATATATACATACACATATATATATATATTATACATATTTATATATCTATATATATATATACATATATATATATATATATATATATATATATATATATATATATATATATAACCCAATGACAATTCAGTTTCTGAGAGAGACCCACTGTAGATGGCCATTGAGAGGCGAGGGGTGTTGAGGGCTGAGGGTCAGGGGAGAGCTGAAGAAGAGGAGGAGGAGGAGGAGGAGGAAGAGGTGGGAAGAACGAGGGGAACAGAGTGGTTGTGTGGGGGGGGAGGGGGAAGAAGAGCTTGTCTCCATTTTGTTTTTCGCCGAGTAACGAAAGCGCCCCCTCTCTTGTAAGAGGATTGATATAACTCATATGTCAGCGAAGCTCCAGATAGGAAGACAGAGAGAGAGAGAGAGAGAGAGAGAGAGAGAGAGAGAGAGAGAGAGAGAGAGAGAGAGAAATTAGATGGCCCGGCTACACTCGATAATTATTTTGTTCGTTAATTTGTTTACATATTGACAACACTTCATTTTGAGATGTTCCTCCCGATCTGTAATTTTGAAGAACTGTAGATAATTACTTCTATGAAGAATGTCTCCTTGTTTAGAAAGTGATTGGCAACTCATAAGTACATTCTATATATTCTGTAAAGAATGTCCACTTATTTAAATAGTAAAACTGTAGGTACATGAATGTTATACGTACGTACATACATATGTGTATATATATATATATATATATATATATATATATATATATATATATATATATATATATATATATATATATATATACACACATATACATGCATACATAAGTGTACGTAAGTAGGCATGTATATATGCATACATATGTGTGTGTATCACGCTTAAGTACCTCAGTCCCATAATACGAGAGTAAACATCAACTTATCGGTATCAAAATAAACCACTGTTTTGGGGATGAGAAATACGACCATCCCCTAAAACCATACCCCCAACACCCCCCCCCCAACCAAAAAAAAAAAACAGTGTATTAATACAACAACGACGGAATTCCTCTCCGGGAGTATACGAGAGCACGAATTCTTCCCATAAAACGGAAAATAATATGAAGAAGCCATGACGTTCCTTCTGCCATGTTTTCGTATGATTAGTCTCCTCTCGTACTTTGCATCCAGGCTGGAGGAGGAGAGCGCTCTGTTTTGCTTCCCCCTGTCCGTCTGTCGGTGTAAGAGATGTTGTCAGACGCAAAACATAACAAACATGCACCCTTGGCGATCTGCCCGAGACAGAGAGAGAGAGAGAGAGAGAGAGAGAGAGAGAGAGAGAGAGAGAGAGAGCTTTGGGGAAAGCCTTATGACTTCGGCCAAAAAGGTTATACTGTATCATTTGTGTTGGCTTCCGCTTAGAAGGTCGTTTTGTTTCTGTATCGATTCGTTCGTCTGTAATTCTAATTGTCTGTTCGTTTGTCTGTTATTCTAACTGTCTGTTCGTTTGTCTGTCATTCTAATTGTCTGTTCGTTTGTCTGTCATTCTAATTGTCTGTTCGTTTGTCTGTCATTCTAATTGTCTGGTCGTTCGTCTGTAATTCTAATTGTCTTAATTGTCTGTTCGTTCGTCGGTCATTCTAATTGTCTGTTCGTTCGTCTGTAATTCTAATTGTCTGTTCGTTCGTCCGTAATTGTAACTGTCTGTTATTCTGATTGTCTGTTCGTTCGTCTGTCATCCTAATTGTCTGTTCGTTTGTCTGTAATTCTAATTGTCTGTTCGTTCGTCTGTAATTCTAATTTTCTGTTATTCTGATTGTCTGTTCGTTCGTCTGTAATTCTAACTGCCTGTTCGTTTGTCTGTTATTCTAATTGTCTGCTCGTTCGTTTGTAATTCTACTTGTCTGTTCGTTTGTCTGCAATACTAATTGTCTGTTCTTTCGTCTGTAATTCTAATTGTCTGTTCGTTCGTCCGTAATTCTAATTGTCTGTTCGTCCGCCTGTAATTCTAATTGTCTGTTCTTTCGTCTGTAATTGTAATTGTCTGTTCGTTCATCTGTAATTCTAATTATCTGTTCGATCGTCTGTAATTCTAATTGTCTTTTCGTTCGCCTGTAACTGTAATTGTCTGTTCGTTCGTCTGTAATTCTAATTGTCTGTTCTTTCGTCTGTAATTCTAATTGCTGTTCGTTCGTCTGTAATTCTTACTGTCTGTTCGTTCGTCTGTAATTCTAATTGTCTGTTCTTTCGTCTGTAATTCTAATTGTCTGTTCATTCTTCTGTCATTCTAATTGTCTGTTCGTTTGTCTGTAATTCTAATAATCTGTACGTTCGTCTGTAGTTCTGTCATTCGTTCGGCTGTAATTCTAATTGTTTGTTCGTCTGTCTGTAATTCTAATTGTCTGTTCGTTCGTCTGTAATTCTAACTGTCTGTTCGTTCGGCTGTAATCCTAATTGTCTGTTCGCTCGTCTGTTAGCAATATAACAAAAAAAGTTATCAAACTGTTCCGATGAAAATCGTCTACGTCATCCATCGGCTGACTATTAGACGACTGACTCCAGGTTGTCATCAATAAAGAATAAACGATATTTGTTACAGAAACCACGCTAAAATTATGATCCATTTATCCGTTTGACGTTTATAATTTGTATCAAACCACCAATGGAATGTGTCCGCTAAATTTGGTCGAAATCCGTAAATTTGTCCTTCAGATATTTTGTCAAATAAAGTCACTTCGAAGTGTGAAAACAAAATATGTATAACCTCACAGAGATTTTAACTGTTATTGCCATTGTTTCATGTTTAATTGCCATGGATTTCATAACCTATTTCCTTGTTCCTTGCTACACAGGTCGAAGTTTTCATCTCTTTAATTTTCATTTTATTCATCTGAATACATTTTAAGGAGAAAGTACCTATACACACACACACACACACACACACATATATATATATATATATATATATATATATATATATATATATATATATATATATATATATATATATATATATATATATATGTGTGTGTGTGTGTGTGTGTGTGTGTGTGTATACTTATGTAAATATATTATATATATATATGCATATGTAAGTGTATATATACATATATAAGTGCGTGTTTGTGCTTCAGTCTCAGACATTCTGCAGTTTGCGCAATAGATTTTGACATATGGACGTCTGCTATTACCACAAATATTACGACAAAGTATTACAGTAAAAGGATGTATTATAACAATATCTTCCTCGCTCAATAAACAGTTCTGTCTCCACTTGTTGAAAAGAAGACATTGGCGATATTATTGTATCTCTCGTTAAAATAAAAAAAGTAACACAAATTGCTACATTGCCCTCACTTTCTCACCTAATTTTGTACTTTCTCAAATAACAGATGTACCCAATATGTTCAGATCTAATAGGTGGCGAATCGCTCGTTCCCTGTTTAAAGCATCGGAATATTCATGGGAACAGCACCTTTCAGTCATTTTCGCACAACAATACATCTCAACCATCAGAATTATTATTTTCAGAGAGAGAGAGAGAGAGAGAGAGAGAGAGAGAGAGAGAGAGAGAGGAGAGAGAGGAGGAGGAGGGTTGGACTCTTTGAATAATTGCTGTTCTTTTCTTAATACCATATTATTTCTTTATAAATACATCGTGGGTCATTACTTCTCAAATTTTTTTTTCTACGGATTTGCAATCATATGCCGTGGCTTATTTGATCTTATTAACTGTTTCCTAATGTGCTTTAATTCATTTCGTCCCTTTTGTTCAAGAGCATTTGTAATCATCTGTCATATCACTTTCTTCTTAAATGAAGTAAAGTTTTTAGAAGTCTTTTTTCTTTCAAAATTCATTGTTTTCACCATTCTTCTCTAAGCAAGTCACCTCAGCCATCAGAATTATTATTTTCATAAAATACAGAACGTTTTATTTCAAGGACTGCATTGTATCTGCTCATTTTTGGCAAAATAAAACCCCGTGAGCGCAAAATGGCTCTTCATTTAGTGGCACATACATATTCTACAAAGAATATAGTCATGAAGTTTACAGAAAGATTGAATAATTCGTTTGTTTTTGTATATATGCTTAAAAAATGACAGGTTTTTTTTTTTTTTTGCTTTATTTTGCCGAAAATTAGTAGATACAAGGCAGCCTTGAAGTGAAACGTTCTGTAATGTATGGAATTAATAATTCTGATGGTTGCGATGACTTGTTTAGAGGAGAATGGTGAAAGCAATGAACCATGAAAAAAAAATTACTTTTAAAAACTACTTCACTTAAGACAAATGATTACAAATACTCTGGAAGAAAAGGGACGAAATTATAAAAAACACATTCGAAAAGAGTTATTGAGATCAAATAAGCCACGGCGTATGTTTACAAATCCGTAGAAACAAAAATAATTTGGTAAGTAATGACACCACGAAGCATTTATAAAGAAATTACAGTATATGGATATTAGGTAAAGAACAGCACATATTCAAAGAGACTAATCCTCCTCTCTCTCTCTCTCTCTCTCTCTCTCTCTCTCTCTCTCTCTCTCTCTCTCTCTCTCTCTCTCATATATCTCTCAAAGGCAGAATGGAATAGGAAGCAGGAGACCACGCCCCAACGGCATCAGCATCAGAAGTAGCAGCAGCCCCCCAGCAGCAGGAACAGCAGAAGGAGGAGGAGGAGGAGGAGGAGGATTCCTACTCCACCACCACCACCACCACCACCTCCTCCTCCTCCTCCTCCTCCTCCTCCTCCTCCTCCTCCTCGTAGAGTCTGCCTCGACAGAGACT
>NC_089756.1:36373761-36381261 GCF_040412425.1 Macrobrachium rosenbergii | reverse complement strand
TTTCATGTCTCTATCTTTATCTGAAAAAATATTCGATGTTTTTTCATGTCTCTATCTTTATTTGAAAAAACATTCGATGTTTTTCATGTCTCTATCTTTATCTGAAAAAATATTCGATGTTTTTTCATGTCTCTATCTTTATCTGAAAAAATATTCGATGTTTTTTCATGTCTCTATCTTTATCTGAAAAAATATTCGATGTTTTTTCATGTTTATCCTTAGTTGAAAAAATATTCGATTTTTTTTCTTGGTTCTAGTGTTATTTGAAAAAATATTCGATGTTTTTTTCTTGGTTCTATCTTTATTTGAAAAAAATTTTCGATGCTTTTTCATGTCTCGATCTTAATTTGAAAAAATATTAGACGTTTTTTCATGTCTCTATCTCTAGTTGAAAAAATGTCGATGTTTCTTCATGTCTCTACCTTTATTTGAAAAAATATTCGTTGTTTTTTCTTGGCTCCATCTTTATTTGAAACAAATTTTTCGATGTTTTTTCATGTCTCTATCTTTAGTTGAAAAAATTTTCGATGTATTTTCATGTCTCTAACTTTAGTTGAAAAAATGTCGATGTTTTTTCATGTCTCTATCTTTAGTTGAAAAAATTTTCGATGTATTTTCATGTCTCTAACTTTAGTTGAAAAAGTGTCGATGTTTTTTCATGTCTCTATCTTTAGTTGAAAACAACATCTAAGTGTTTCCGTGTCTCTATCTTTAGTTGAAAACAACATCTAAGTGTTTCCGTATCTCTGTCTATAGTTGAAAAAATGTCGATGCTTTTCCATGTCTCTATCTTTAGTTGAGAAAATTTTCGATGTTTTTTCATGTCTATTTTTATATAGATCTCACGTTTTCTTGTATAGAATTTGACGTTTTCAGTATTGTCAATCGGATAAATCGGCAGCTTCTTTATGATGGTAGGAACAATTTTTTTTGTCAACGGCTGTCATGAAAATATCATTGGTTTCCGCTTCAAGTGGTTTCCATATTTCCTGTTAGGGAAATTTTGTTTCTTTATTTTATATTTGCTCCGTTTTTGAAGAGAATTAAAATGGTTTGCTTACCACTACTAAAGATTTAATGCATTTTACATAATTCCTAAGAGGAAATGTCCATATGTTATTTATGACCTGAGAAGCTTTTTTTAATATTTCTTTAGAAAAAAAAAATTCTGTGGTTTCCCTAAACTCAATGCTTATGCCTTTCCCATTCGGTTAAGATGGTCGGGTTCGATTCCTGGGGCGGGACGGAACGCTTCAAGTTCGTCCGATCAATTCCCATTGTACCTTTATAGTCCTAAACAGTGAATTATGTATATGTAAGGTGGTCGACTGTGGTGAGTCGCACTTACTGTGGAAAGGTCAGGGGACTGGCAACCTCATACCGGAATAAAGGGAAACGGAAAATGGAGATAAATAAATGTATTAAAGAAATGTTTATGTAGGAAATCATTTTCCTCACATTTACAGAGCGAGGTGACTTCCCTAAGCGGATGGTGATAGTAAGGAAAAATGGAATGGAATGGAATGGAATATAGAATTTTGACCAAAAGGTCAAACACCGGGACCTATAAGGTCATTCAGCGCTGAAATGACAATTGACAGTAAGAAGGTCTGAAAGGTGTAACAGGAGGAAAACCTCAAAGCAGTTACACTATGAATCAATTGTTAGGAGAGGGTTGAGGAAAGTTAGATGGAAGAAAGAGAATATGAACGGAGGTACAGTAAAAGGAACAAAAGAGGTTGCAGCTAGGGGCCAAAGGCATGCTGCATAGAACTAAGTAATGCCTACAGTGCACCGCATGAGCTGCACTGACGGCACTAACCCCCTTCGAGGTACAAAAGTTGTGGCCGTCACGGAATAATTTTGTTATCTGTTGCTATGTGAAATGGCAGTACGTCGATGATGATGTATGACTTTGTTCTTTGCCTTTATATATTTTTTCTCAAGTGAGTAGTATGGTATGATATTTGGGAGATAGCTTTATGAAGATGAGAGGGTAGATACATAGATAGAAGGATAAACAGATACATATTACATAGATAATTAGAAAGGGAGAAAGCAAGTACCTCCTGAGAAGTCTAATAAGATTCTCTCTCTCTCTCTCTCTCTCTCTCTCTCTCTCTCTCTCTCTCTCTCTCTCTCTCTCTCTCTCTCTCTCTCTCAAGAATGGCACTTTGACTTCTAAGAAAAATCACATCAGCAAGGCAGAGAGGAATGAAATTAATTCCTAAAAGTCATAATTGGAATGACTATATATATATATACTGTATATATATATATATATATATATATATATATATATATATATATATATATATATATATATATATATATATACATACATACATACATACATAAAACAAACACACATACATACATAGTATATAAATACATATACGTACGTACGAACATACTTACATAAACATACACACACACACACACACACACATATATATATATATATATATATATATATATATATATATATATATATATATATATATATATATATATGTGTGTGTGTGTGTGTGTGTGTGTGTGTGTATATATATATATATATGAATGATTCATAAGTCATTTCAAATTATAAAACCCTAAGCCTTCAAGTTGACTGTATTCTTTAAAAATACACTTTAGGGTTTCACTTTCAGTGCTGTAAATTCGGAACTAGAAAAAAAAAATGTATAGTAAGATCTCAATGTTTCAAATCCAAATTCAAGCCGTTACTGAAAGAAAAAAAATGTACATAAAAAATATATTCTGATTTTTAACACATCCCCGAAACATATGACTCAAGAACGATATTGAAACACATTTAAAAAATCATTTCCAAAAACATTTTAACAAGTTACTAAAGCAAAGTCGTTGACAGCATGAGCATCACGAGACTCCAATCTCTCCTCTCCTTCCCCCTCCACCAAGCCACCCTCCTTCCCCCCTCCCTCCCCCAGAAACTTTGACATGGAGGTAGTGAGAAGGGAGGGATGCGGGTGACGTATTCAAATGACACAGCCTACTTGTCAGCTACAGAAACATCTCTCTCTCTCTCTCTCTCTCTCTCTCTCTCGGTTGTCTCTATGAACTGACTCTCTCTCTCTCTCTCTCTCTCTCTCTCTCTCTCTCTCTCTCTCTCATCTCTTTGACCTCTCTCTCTCTCTCTCTCTCTCTCTCTCTCTCTCTCTCAGTTATATCTATGGACTCACCTCTCTCTCTCTCTCTCTCTCTCTCTCTCTCTACGAACTCACGTCCAATTTCAATTTCATTCTCTAAATATATTAGGCAGTCTTTACTGTTGCTTGTTCCGTTATTTCTGCCTTATAACTTTTTCCATGCATTCTCGTAATTTTTTAAAAGCTCGGCAATGGAGAAATAAATTACTTTATTATATGGTGCATCTATTGTTGTCATATTGTACAAATTCTCTCATACAGTACTAAATTTCATTAAATGTCTTTCAGCAACACTGAATTGAAACATAGAATTTGTGGCCACATTTCTAGGTGAATGCAGCTTCTCTGAGGGCGACTAAACCTGTATGAAATTAAATAAAAATACTGTTACCGTAACTGGAACTTTTATATTTAATATGCAGTAAGAAATGACTTCACACAGGACGATAATAATGAAAGCAAGCAACAAAGGGTGGACCTGATATATCAGTGAGTATCAACAGTATGGAGCTATACTGATGACAGTGAGGAAACGGAAATTATATATGTGTATATATCCATATATATTTAAATACAAATTCATATGTATATATATAATATATATATATATTTTTATATATAAAATTATTTGTATACATATATATAATATATATATATATATTTAAATGTAAAATTATATGTTTACTATGTATGCATATATATAATATTTATATACTGTACATAAAATTATATGTATACATATGTATATGTATATGTATGTATATATATATATATATATATATATATATATATATATATATATATATATATACATACAGAATATTCTAAACGATGGAATGCCAAAACACAAAGAACTTATAAACAGCCTGGCACTGGCGCTATCGGTCAGATAATATGCCTGTGGGGACCTTGCCTGTGGGTATAGTCTCCAAAGTTTCGTGAATATGTTGAGACATTTCCATTATTTGTGTAATGCCTCTGATGACGTTGCACTGCAATTTTTTTGTGTGTAATCATTCAGAGTAAATGACCGTGTGGTACAGAACGGTTACATTGAAAGTCTTGTAAGTTGATTATCCATATTTATACGGATTCTTTATTTGACTCCCATAACCTTGCGTGAGGGAAGTTACTCCGTCCTTAGAGAGAGAGAGAGAGAGAGAGAGAGAGAGAGAGAGAGAGAGAGAGAGAGAGTATCAATTTTGACATATAAGAGAGAGAGAGAGAGAAACTATCAAGTTTGACATATGAGAGAGAGAGAGAGAGAGAGAGAGAGAGAGAGAGAGAGAGAGAGAGAGAGAGAGAGAGAGTTTGATATCTGAGAGAGAGAGAGAGAGAGTGAGAGAGAGAGTCTATCAAGTTTGACATATGAGAGAGAGAGAGAGAGAGAGAGAGAGAGAGAGAGAGAGGAGAGGAAGGGACGCAAGCATGAATTATGAATATCAACATACGCTCGTTCCCCCTTGAAGCAAAAAAAAAAAAAAATGAAAATCTTAACCTGGGTACACCACCTACCAACCACACACACACACACACACACACAAACACACACAAACACACACACACAGAATAGCAGCAGCAGCAGCAGGAGCTATGTACGCCAATAACACTTCAGCGAGCATCACAAACACTTCACTAATTCACCTACAAATCTCCTTGCCTTAAACACTTCATAGGAGGCGACACTTCAACCCGGTTCAGAGGCCTCTTCACCGGCATCATTAGGATCGATTCGTCCATCACAAAGGACCCGAGACTTTCGTGAATCATTTTCGTGAGGTGATTTTCAGTTTTGAAATCGACAATCTTTTTATTATATAAATATATATATATATATATATTTTTTTTTTTTATATATATATTTTGGAGAATTGGCATATATATAAATACGCTTATAATGCGAGTGCTTATTATATTCAACGCTGTACCTATATCAAGAGACAAACTACGCTAGGCTAAATAAACATTTTATATATCATTTCTGTTCCTTGTAATGAATTTTTTGACAAAGTAATGTGTTTTAATAATGCAACGTTTTTTATAATGCAGACGTATGTGTTTATAATGCAAACCTATTTTATATTCATTGTATTCCCCCACATTCTACATGCATTCTGTATTATAATGTAAGCGTGTTTTATAATGTAAACGTATGTGTTTATAATGCAAACTTATTTCATATTTATTGTATTTCTCCATCTACACCCATTCTAGATAACTACATATTTGTTAACGTAATTGAATACATGGAAACAGATACTTAGTTCCATGTTATCTCAACCTCCATAGTGCGGTTAAGTTCTATTTGCAATTTACATTCATGTAAAGCCTGAGTACCAAGTTAATTATCCTATTCTCTTTTTTTCATAATTATGACATTTAAGGGGACTTTTGCTGATTTATCATAAAGAAACTAAGGGATGTTTCCTGAAGACTGTGTCCTAACGGCTGTCCTAAAAAATGTGTCCTAAAGGGTGCGTCCTAAAGGCTGTGTCCTAAAGGCTGTCATAACGGCTGTGTCCCAAAAGATGTGCGTCCTCAAGGCTGTGTCCTGAAGGATGTGTCATAACGGCTGTGTCCCAGAAGATGTGTCATAACGTCTGTGTCCTAAACCCTGTGTCATAACGTGTCATAACGGCTGTCCCAAAAGCTGCGTCATAACGGCTGTGTCCCAAAAGCTGTGTCATAACGGCTGTTTCCTAAAGGCCGCGTCATAACGGATGTGTCATAAAGGCTGTGTCCTGAAGGCTGTGTCCTGACGGCTGTGTCCTAAATGCTGTCATAACGGTTGTTATAAAGGCTGTGTCCCAAAGGCTGTGTCAAAACGGATGTTTCCCAAAGGGGATGTCCTAAACGCCGTGTTATAACGGCCGTGTCCTAAAGGCTATGTCCTAAAGGCATTGCCATAACAGCTGTGTCCCAAAAGCCGTGTCATAACGGCTGTGTCCTAAAGGCTGTGTCATAACTCCCTGCCATCCCTCGCCCAAAACTCACACCCCGGTCCAACTCCCACAGATCGAAGGAACATGTGCCAAAACGCGTTGCACGGACAACTGGGCAGTCGAGACGCTGAATCGGTTTTATTCCCATTTGATTCTTCTGTGACTCAGATTCAACTCGAGTCTTTTGTATCGACCTCCTGGCCCACCGCTAAGCTGAAGAGGGACTTCGGGAGGCTAATGGCTCCAGTGGCTTCTATGGCTCCCAGCCAGAGGTGTCGGGGAAGTGGGAGCCCACATGCGATAGATCCTCAGGGCACGAGGCATGGGTTATGAGGGTAGATGAAGATAGGAAGGCGGGGCTGGGTATAAGCTGGGGAAGCGGGGAGGGAGGGGCATTGTTAGTTAACCCGCCCCAAGTCCTCCTGCCCAACCTACAAGGGTACCCATACCCTATGCACCTCACTCCCCCCTCGTCTCCCTAACCACCCATACCCCAAAACAGCCAACCGGTATGCCAGTATGCTAATGAATGCTCCAGCCAGCAGCATGGAATGGAAGAGACCTGCCACCGGTCCGTATGTTTTTTATAATCCCCCCCCCCCACCTCTTTGCCGATGGGTTCCGAGGTGTATGCTGCGTAACGGCATCAGTTTGTTTTCGGTGTTTCCAAGTGTTACTCTTGGTTGCTGGGGATCCTGGTACAACATCCTGGTGTCTGTGGTGACGTGGAAGTGCTACTTGGTTTTGGTGACGGGCAATGAGAGAAGGAGAGAGAGAGAGAGATACAAGGACGTTACTTGAGGACTTATTCGGAGATGGTTTATAATACGTGGTGTGAACAGTAAGTATATATGGCCATATTTAAGGCCTGTTACGCTGAGGTTGGTATTGATTTATTAATATTCATATAAAGTGCATGGCCGTTCTAGAAGACTTGCCTGAAGAGGTTATTGAAGCGTAATCATCACGTCAGGCCTTCAGCCGTACATGTGGAATTGATAAATAATGGCAACTTCCGCGTAACATGAACATCAAAGTTTGTACATGCGGAAGTTAGCTACAGTTACCGAACAGGATTTCTTGAAGTGTTAATACACGTGTAAAAGCATAATGATATATAGCCCAGCGATGCGTACTATTAACATCCCGAATTCAATCCCAGAAAGACTAACTGATGCTGATCTATTTGTCGTTAAAACAGCTCGTAGTTTGCGAGTCCCTTTCAAATGTATATTGTGGACTCAGTCACACTACAAAACGAGTAAAAAATGCGTCGAAGTTTCTTCGGTGCAATCGAGTTTTCTGTACAGCGTGTAATCAAGGCCACCGAAAATAGATCTATCTTTCGGTGGTCTCGGTATAATGCTGTATGAGCCGCGGCCCATGAG
>NC_089756.1:36363761-36368761 GCF_040412425.1 Macrobrachium rosenbergii | reverse complement strand
ATATATACTATATATATATATATATATTTTATATATATTGTATTTATAAATATATATATATATATATATATATATATATATATATATATATATATAAATATATGTCTATAAACTGTAAATGAATTCCCTGCATGAAGATGGGATCATACACATGTGAACAAAGTATCGTATTTTAATAATAATAATAATAATAATAATAATAATAATAATAATAATAATAATAATAATAATAATAATAATAATAATAACAATAATAATAGCACATGCGTATATTTAATCCCAACTCGTTTTCACTCGTGCGTGAACATGAAATATAATCTCAACGCCTAAATAAAAAATACAGCAAGCATATTCATCAAATCTTTAAAGAAGAGAGAGAGAGAGAGAGAGAGAGAGAGAGAGAGAGAGAGAGAGAGATTTTCCAACGACGGACACAAACAAGTTGCACACGAATTGCAACACCATCAACACGCTGATAGAGCAATCAAAGCAGATACCGCCCCTCTGTTATGGAACAACAATTTATCCTTTTGCCGTTGATGACCGTTGCAAATTTGATCTCTCGCTCCCCTTGCTCGGCCTAGGCGACGCCAATAGTCCTTGCTCTCTCTCGCTCTCTCTCTCTCTCTTTCTCTCTCTCGTTACACACACACACACACACACACACACACACACACACACACACACACATATATATATATATATATAAATAAAATGTACAGTGTTTCGGAATACGGGGAAAGGCTCTCTCTCTCTCTCTCTCTCTCTCTCTCTCTCTCTCTCTCTCTCTCTCTCTCTCTCTCTCTCTCTCTCTCTCGAGTTTTCCATACATACTATTTGTTTCTATTTCTCAAAAAGTTCACCCTCTCTCTCTCTCTCTCTCTCTCTCTCTCTCTCTCTCTCTCTCTCTCTCTCTCTCTTTTCCATACATACTATTTGATTCTAATTTGTCAATAAGTTCAGTCTCTCTCTCTCTCTCTCTCTCTCTCTCTCTCTCTCTCTCTCTCTCTCTCTCTCTCTCTCTCTCTCTGGCAGAATATTTTTCAAAGGTATTTTCAAACCGAATTTTGGATACCCTGAAAATGATTACACGTTATGTATCAAAGCTATTTACTTAAAACAGGAAAGTTTGAACGTCATTAAAGTTATAAATTTTGAAATTATTATTAACCGAACGAAGATTTACAAGTTGTAAATTCAATCCAAAATGTTACTTATCAGTAACATATTTTTTTAAATTTTGCCAGTTAATTTAGTATTGCATTCTGTGTCTGTAAATGACCACGGGCTGAAACAAACAAGATATATTATTATTATTATTATTATTATTATTATTATTATTATTATTATTATTATTATTATTATTATTATTCCGGTAGTAGACCCTCTTTCAATCATGTAGAGTTGAATGTTATTACTGCATCAGCTGCGTTTAGTTTATATAGAATATTCTATATCTATTATTATTATTATTATTATTATTATTATTATTATTATTATTATTATTATTACTGTTGCTTTTGTTGTTCTGGTCGCAATCATTTTCCCACCGGTTATTACCATTAATATTTCTCTGATGATTATTACGATCACCGAATCATTATCATTATTTCAATATAATTTGAGAAACAGTGAATTAAGAAGCCATTCTTAGAGGATGTTAATATCGAATTCACTATACTTTGGAAATAATTTCCACCCAAAGGGAATTATAATTGAGAAGCAATTATTAATTACAAATTCCTTTCGAATTCCAAAGGCCCAGGTTCGAATCCTGACCGGAACAGAGGCACTTATCACTTATCATTCTCATTTGGATGAAAAGTATAACCAAGCTATAGTGAATTCGATATTAAATAGTATTTGTGTTGATATTTATTATTATAGCAAAAATCATGCGTATATGAGTGACAAAAATTCATATATATATATATATATATATATATATATATATATATATATATAAATATATTATATATATATATATATATATATATATATATATAAATATATATATGTGTGTGTATATAATGTATATATGTGCGTACATAAATAAATTTATATACATTAATATATGTATATATACATATATATATGTATACTATAGCCTATATACATATATATTACGTATATATATATACATAGAGAGAGAGAGAGAGAGAGAGAGAGAGAGAGAGAGAGAGAGATTGCAGCACATTCATTTATTCAATTTTGTTAACAGCCATATTATCACATAATTAACTTGTCATTTTTCACTAATAACATCAGTTGCAGTTTAAACTAGCGACGAATATGTTGGTAGATTATTATAAAAGAGTGTTTGACAAATTAAATCTTTTAAAACACATCATAAGCACTTCCATAATGTTAAAAGTGAAATGGCACACAGGGACTTACTTTATGGGAAGTTATTAAATCATTTTGATAAGACTTCGTACAGTCACTTCGCAAAGCCTTAAATAATTTTTCAAGCTAAATTTTATGTACATGTGTATATATATATGTATATATGTGTGTAAATATATGCATAACACACACACACACACACACATATATACTTGGAAGGCTACAGTGACCTCTCAACTTGAAATTAGAATGAAAAGGTGTGTGTGTATGTTTATATATATATATATATATATATATATATATATATATATATATATATATATATATATATATTATATATATATATATATATAAATATTACTAAAAGGACCTCATTCAAACTGGATGGTATCTAATGGAGTTTTTATTCAGAAATAGTTACAAGCTTTCTTGGACAAACAGTCCACATTATCAAGTATCCGGACAATTGTGTATGTAATAAAGTTAATATATATATATATATATATATATATATATATATTATATATATATATATATATATATATATCAAGCACCGTCTAGACGCCACCATGCTCGAGTTTGACTCATAAAACCCAAAAACAGCCAAATAAAGCTTCATTTCAAGGGATTCCCCTAATTTCTCAACTCCCCTTAACTCCGCATTACATCAAAATCGGCATAATACGAAATGAGAGTCACTTGCCCGTTTCACCCGAGTGAAAATTAATATTACACAGATCACACAGTCAACATTTGCCGGGGTTCGTATCCAGATGCATTTGCCTCGCATTAGCCGGAGCACAAAAGGACCCCCGAGATCAGAGGCGCAGCAATCAGGCCTTCGTCAGGGGCGTCTTTGGTCCTTGGAGGAGAAGGAGGAGTGGTAGTAGTACTAGTAGCAGTAGTAGTAATAGTAGCAGTAGGAGTGGTGGTGTGAAGAAGGGCGCATGCGCCGCCCAGCAATTGGATAAGAGAGGTGTGTGAATGGTGGCCTCAACGACCAGTCAATTCGAGAGCTTGGGATGGCCAGTGGTCAGTGGCCGAGTGGACCTCGGGTCCTGGCGACTCGACGTAGGGGATTGTGATATATTGGAAGGGGTCCCTCTGAGTGGTGTGCAAGGCGGGGGTAGGGGTGGGGGGTCGGGGGGGAATTGGTCCAAGATGGCCACAAAGCGATGGGGAGTTGAGAGAGACGTACTGGACCAATAATGGCTATCTGTGAGTGGTTGATGGAAGCCAGGCGAGGGGAGAGAGAGAGAGAGAGAGAGAGAGAGAGAGAGAGAGAGAGAGAGAGAGAGAGAGACGACGTTTCCAAGAGGAAAAGGGAGAGACCCTGGAAGGGAACTCCGACGGGAAGCCATTAAGCAACGGACTGAGCTCTCTCTCTCTCTCTCTCTCTCTCTCTCTCTCTCTCTCTCTCTCTCTCTCTCTCTCTTGGAACCTGGAAATAGGAAATGGTGGCACCGCTTTGAGTATGGAACTTGCGAGACGTCATATGAAAGAGACTTAGAGAGAGAGAGAGAGAGAGAGAGAGAGAGAGAGAGAGAGAGAGAGAGAGAGAGACAATTCGCAATTGGTGTGAGCGAAAGTTGTGATGGATTAAGGAAATGGATGGGGGAACAGTATAAGAAGAATGGTTGCTTTTTTTTTTATAGGAATCGGTTATTGCAGGCTGTGAGCGTATTTGATCAAATTTCATTCCACCCTTTATGGAGACGCCTGACTTATGCCGAATATGAACGAAAATGGACAAGGAAGAAATAATAAGTATCCAGTGGCTTTGTACGTAAGCGTTATGTATGCATACACAAAGAGATGATCAATCAAATGATCTTTTCTAAGCCAGGCGTAAAGAAAGCTACAAAACACACTCGCGCGCTCACACACAGACAAACATACACATATATTTATACATATAAATACGTATATTATATATATATATATATATATATATATATATATATATATATATATATATGTGTGTGTGTGTGTGTGTGTGTGTGTTTTTAGAATCCACCGGTCACTCTTTACCAGATATGTATGTAATCGTAATAGCCACAATACCCTCTTAACCTCTCGAATTCTTCATACCTTTTTCGATACGCTTGTCACTACAAAGCCTTAAATATGCAGTAATTCTGATGTCCGGTGTGTGTGTGTGTGTGTGTGTGTGTTTGTGTGTGTGTGTTTTTTTGTGTGTGTGCAATCCCCGCACACATGTGAAAAGTATCTAAACTCACTTTCGCGCTGTGCAACCAACAACAAAAGGTATAAACATTCCCAAATACACCGTGCATCAAAACCTGAATCTAGAAATTCATATACAGGTCACTTTGTTAAACCCCGACAGAAACCAACGAAAACATGACTGGTAGCATCAAGCATCTGGCATGCACCAAACCTAGGTAACGCAGCGACCATAATTAAGGCGAGGATATTTTTACGGCGGTCCGGACATAAAAATATCCGCTAAGAAGAAAGGAGCTATTTTTACGCCAGTCAAAATAGCCTTCTACGGTGGGGGTTCAGGATGTACCATGACTGTTACGACTGGCTTGAAATAGTCAACTGGCGTATCGGTACGGCGCTGGGGTTATAATAGTCAGCTGGGGTATCAATTACGACTAGTGTAAAGAGTCAACTAGCGTTCTATT
>NC_089756.1:36346261-36356261 GCF_040412425.1 Macrobrachium rosenbergii | reverse complement strand
TTAGTTTGTTACCATGGAAATGTAAATATTTATTTCTTTATGGAATGACTCTATTGCGTTCTATTCTATCGAATTTCCTCCCCGTCTATTCTTAGTCCGTTTTTCTCTCCGGATATGAATAGAGCGGAGTTTTTCCTTCCCTTTCTGTTTCTCTTGCCTTATGTTGGCCATAAGAAAGGTTATATCGAGTTCAGTTTACATAGGTGTGTGTTCTTGCAAAAGGAAATTTTTCTTGTACGAGGAAATTTTTTCATCGTTTTCATTTTGCAATTTTGCTGACGGGCACTTTCATTCTTACCGGCGGTTCGATATCAGTAAGAGGTGACTTTGTGTTAGAACTGAATAAAGACTAACTATAATAATAATAATAATAAATATCTTTATTAATATTTACATTTGTCGTCGCTATCACGTCATCGTTTGTTTATAATATTCATAAAGAATCATAATGACACTTATCTCTATGCCGGACATGGCGGTATATTAGATATGGGGAGCCGAGACATATATATATATATATATATATATATAAATATATAAATATATATATATATATATATATATATATATATATATATATATATATATATATATATATATATATATATACACATATACACATACATATATAAGCGAACTCCACAGGAAAATGACAGGCAGAAGTTCAGCACCAAGCGCTTTCACGTTTATTAACGCATCGTCTGGGCACAAATGAGACGCAGATGAAAAGAAGGTTACAAAGTAAACAAAAAGAACAAGAATACCAGATGGTCAACTGTCAAAAGGTAATAAACAGAAAGATAATAATGTCATTTTCCTGTGGGATTCGTTTATACACTGAAGTCACGTGCATCTCCTGTGATTTTTTTAAGAAATACATATATATATATAATATATATATGTATATATGTACGTATACATATACATATATACATATATATATACGTGTGTGTGTGTGTGTGTAAACAGATATAATAATACAATTAAGAAAATAAAAATAAAAGATCGGACGGAAATGTATAAAATCATCACATGCTTGGAACGTTTTACCAGGCTCTATTCCAGCGTCGAAAAGAACCCTGGAAATTCAAACACCTAATAACAATTAATAACTTCAGTTTAAATCTCCACTTCAAAAAACAAAAAAAAAAACTTTCCCAGTTCCTCATTCCGGTGGTTGATCAGAGGCATTTTTCGGGCCCTCCGGTAGGCCTACTAATTAAACAGCACTTTTGCTTTTTAGGTCCGCTTATTTAAAAATGACCTGCTTCCCTCCAACTCTGCTTGCTCTCCCTCGCTTCAGGGGCTGAACATTAGATCAGGAGAAGCTCTGAATATTTCAGGAAGTCTTTCGGCTTTATTTTATCTCCGGCTGAAATCCCGTTATGGGTGGTGATGCTACAGTTGACTGATGCCACTGTTCGTTGTCATAACAATGACAATATTACGCAGGATATTGCGTTAAATTAAAAAAAAACAGGCGATATATATATATATATATATATATATATATATATATATATATATATATATATATATATATATATATATATATACATATATATATATATATATATATATAATGTAATATTTATATATACACATACATATATACATGTATACCTGTATATATATATATATATATATATATATATATATATATATATATATATAGAAATAATCAACACACAATCACGTGTGAAACAGAAATAAATTTCTGACTCACGTCAGGATCGAAACCAGTTCTTTCAATTGAAAAGCAAGGGTGCTGCCCACTAGGCCATACAAGTCATAAAAGAAGTTGGAACCTTGTGTGCATTGGCAGTCAGGTTCCAACTTCTTTTACGACGTGTATGGCCTAGTGGGCAGCGCCTTTGCCTTTCAATTGAAAGGTTCGATCCTGATGTGAGTCAGAAAATGTATATATATATATATATATATATATATATATATATATATATATATATATATATATATATATATATATATATATATTTATTATATATATATATATATATATATATATATATATATATATATATATATATATATATATATATATATATATACACTGTATATATATATATATATATATATGTAATCTCTGCGTGTATATATATATATATATATATATATATATATATATATATATATATATGTATATATAATCACTGTATGTTCCTAAGCATATCGTATCCATATGCATGTATAACTGAGCCGTCTAAACACTAAACTTTTACTCGAGAATGCCTAATGACCCACAGATGGGGCTGTTCGCCTGAACCTCTAACGCAGACGGTGGAGGTCCATAGGGGGCGTGGAGGAGGGTCATGAGTGTGTGAGGGGGAGGGAGGGTGTGGTCAGAGGGGACACCATCCAAATTCTGGGCATAGGGGGAATGATGATAACGATGTCCAATAAAGACCGGATAAACTTTAGGGCGAAAAAAGGTCACCGAGTGGGCTTTGCTTTTCCTGCTCTGAGAAGTGGCTGAATGTCGCTTAATGGCCAGCCATGTTGTTAAGGGCTTTCTTAACTCTCTCTCTCTCTCTCTCTCTCTCTCTCTCTCTCAGTGGAGATAAGAAGTTGAGGTTAGGGGCTTAGAATAAAAGGGATTTGGAAGGGATTAGGAGTGTAAGGGTATGGAAGGGGAGGGGAGGGGATATAGAGAGGGTAGGGGCAGGAAACATGGTGGTTGGAAAATGGCTGGAGCCAATACAGTCGTTCTAAACGACTGTGTTTTTAATTTTTTTTATTTCTTTAATACAAAGCTTATCATCGTAATATGCATTTCGCCATCTATATGCCCTTTTATTATTTTGTTTCCTTGATTACCTACCTACTGTGATTTGTTTCTGATTCAGATACACTTAACTGTTTTTTTCCTTCGGGGAGAAGAGTCTAATATTACTAAAAATAAAAAGCCACAGCGGATAAGCAGTGGTCCAACAACCGGAGGTCACTAATTGGAATTAAAGGTTAAAGTAATGTGCCAGATGCATGAGAATCATTTTAGTTTTCTAACCGGGAACTGTGAATTGAAGCTCTTTTGATTGGCCTATCCATTTCTGATTGTTCCACTGTTGATTTTTTTGGGGCCTTAATGTCCAAGATGATGCTGAAAGTATGCATTCAACAGATATTACAAGAAAGGCGCATGCATAAATGCAACAGATATGCACATACATAAATGCCAAAGCTATCTATATGAACTGTGATTGTATTTGTAATTCCCATACATGATACACGTGTATTTGGTGTAATGAAGTTATCTATGCTTAAATCATGAAGTATAATGAGAAATTTATGATTAAATCGTGAAATATAAAGAGAAATCTATGATTAAATCATAATATACAGTGAGAAATGTATAATTAAATAGCGAAATATAATGCGAAATCTAAGATCAAGTCATGAAATGTAATGCGGAATCTATGATGAAATCATGAAATATGATAAATCTGTGATCATGAAATATAATGAAAAATTTATAATTAAATCATGACATATGATGAAAAATCAATGATTTAATCATGAAATATAACGAGGATCTGTGGTGCATCCATAAAATATAATGAGGACTCTATGATTCAATCATGAAATATGAGAAATCTTTGATTAAATCATGCAATATAATGAGAAATTTATGATTAAACCCTGAAATATAATGAGAAATCGATGAGAAAAATACCATGAGACAAAGTACCCTGAATGTCTAAATAATTTCTTTTCCCAGGTCTACGCAAAACACAATCCACCATCATTTAGAAATCATTTACGCCTATCACAATACAAAGAGAGAGAGAGAGAGAGAGAGAGAGAGAGAGAGAGAGAGAGAGAGAGAGAGAGAGAGAATATATCTAGATAATCTTCCACTCTTGAGAGAGGGAGAGAATCTAAATAAATTTCTACTCCTGAGAGAGAGAGAGAGAGAGAGAGAGAGAGAGAGAGATCTGAGAAATTTCCACTCTTGAGAGAGAGAGAGAGAGAGAGAGAGAGAGAGAGAGAGAGAGAGAGAGAGAGAGAGAGAATCTAAATAAACTTCCATTCTTGAGAGAGAGAGAGAGAGAGAGAGAGAGAGAGAGAGAGAGAGAGAGAGAGAGAGAGAGAGAGAGAATCTAAATAAATTTCCACTCCTGAGAGAGAGAGAGAGAGAGAATTAAATAAATTTCCATTCCTGAGAGAGAGAGAGAGAGAGAGAGAGAGAGAGAGAGAGAGAGAGAATTAAATAAATTTCCATTCTTAAGAGAGAGAGAGAGAGAGAGAGAGAGAGAGAGAGAGAGAGAGAGAGAGAGAGAGAGAGAGAGATCCAAATAAACTTCCACTCTTGGTTCGAACTACAGTCCAACCCACATTGGCCCGACTTCCTTACAACGGCCCTCCTCCTCCTCCTTCCTCCTCCTCCTCCTCCTCCTCCTCCTCCTCCTCCTCCTCCTCCTCCACGTCTATTGGACTGACTTCCTCTCTACATCTACTGCGGTTAAACAAAATCATCGCCTGAATACATAATCACGCAGAGAGAAAATGGCGTGAAGAGGGAAGCAAGTGGCCGAGGAAAAGGGAAGGAAAATTCCTTTTTTTCCAGAAAGGGAGAGAATTTCTTTTTTTCCCATTTTTTCCTAGTTTTTTTTTTTCCAAGGGGTGTGGCACAGTCATGAAATGCGAGGATTTTGTATAGCATTGTAGAATTGTAGAATTCTTTTATTGAGATTTTTATTTTTTTTTTTTATTTTCATTGAAGTTTTTATTCATCCGTCTGTTTGAGTGTGTGTGTGTGTGTTTATGCTTAATTAATTATTCATACCAGCACATACATACATGCATACACACATATATCACAAACCACCCAGGTGAAAATATAAGACTGGGTATATATGTATGTAAGTGTATATATATATATATATATATATATATATATATATATATATATATATATATATATATATATATATATATATATAATGTCACGGCCAGTTTCGACTATATTTCTAGAACACTGACAAAAGGAATGTTACTTAGTATCAGTCCTTGACTTAGACATAAAGTCGAAACCGGTTGGGACTTATACCAAGTCTCTTATTTTTTCACCTGTGTGAAGTGTGATGAGCAACTCACGTGTCAATGTGATTATAATCAATATATATGTATATGTATATATATATATATATATATATATATATATATATATATATATATATATATATATATATATATATATATATATATATATATATATATATATATATATATATATATATATATATAAAACTGATCAGCTTCACTGACAAATGGTATTCTTTACAAGGACCTCATATTGTTCTTTGTAAATATAACAAAATTCGCCCAGAGAATCTTTATTCACTGAATTCACTCAAGCAGTTTTGCTGACTTGAACTACAAATACAATAAATACCCCGCGAATTTATGCAAGTCATCTTATATCCCTGATTATCATCCACGCAATCCTTATCACTTAAATTCACCCATGCAACCTTAATCGTGACTTCACACGCAAACTCACCCGTGCAATTTTTATTCGTTACCACCTAAATTCATCCACGTACGAATTTTGGTTACCACCTGAATTCATCCACGTATGACTTTTGATTACCACCTGAATTCATCCACGCATTCATTTTGGTTACCACCTGAAATTATCCACGGAATTTTGGTTGCGTGGTGAATCCATCCCCATATGAATTTTGGTTACCACCTGCATTCATCCACGTATGAACTTTGGTTACCACCTGAATTCATCCACGTATGAACTTTGTTTACCACCTGAATTCATCCATGTGTGAATTTTGCTTACCACCTGAATTCAACTGCGGAATCGTTATCATCTGAACACCCTTCAAGCTACCATCATCCAGTGGCTTCAACCACGCAAGTATTATGACATTATTACTTGACTTCTCCATTTAATCTTAACCGTTCACTTCAAATTATTATTATTATTATTATTATTATTATTATTATTATTATTATTATTATTCAGAAGATGAAACCTATTCATATGGAACAAGCCCACCAAAGGGGCCATTGACTTGAAATTCAAGCTTCCGAAGGCTATGGTGTTCATTAGGAAGAAGTAAGAGGAGGTAAAGGGAAATATAGAAAGAGATATCGCTTATGAAAAAAGAAAAAATACATTAATAAATTAATAAATAGATAAAAATGTATTAATACACAAGGAGAATGGGAAAAGACAGATAAATTTCTATCATTCTTGGGAGTATTTAATCAAGAACAGTCAGTTGAGGGTACTACAGCTGTATGTGACATTATGCAAGATATATATATATATATATATATATATATATATATATATATATATATATATATATATATATATATATATATATATATATATATATATGTAATTGTGTGTGGACAGTAATTCACTAATTCACATGTGTGTATGCAGAAAATTACTAACAGTCACATGCACAAGTTACAACTACACACAAACTCTCTCTCTCTCTCTCTCTCTCTCTCTCTCTCTCTACATTATATATATATAATATATATATATATATATATATGTATATATATATGTATATACATTATATGAATATATACCTAATGCAAAGAGCGATAAATAGAGAGAGAGAGAGAGAGAGAGAGAGAGAGAGAGAGAGAGAGAGAGAGAGAGGAGAGAGAGGAGGTAGAGAAGCAAATAGGTGTCAACTCTTCCAGATAAGGCTACACCACCACCTTCTCTTACTTAAGCACACACACACAGAGCACACCAGAGAGAGAGAGAGAGAGAGAGAGAGAGAGAGAGAGAGAGAGAGAGAGAGAAATGATCGCGGGTTCCTCCTCATCCCTTTGCCGCTATCTCGCCACTGCAGCCTGGTCTCTTTACTCCCTTTTCTTCCCCCCCTTTTTTCCCCATTTTTTCCCTCTCCTAGGGATAAAAAGTCAGGGAAAATAGGATCGCCCCCTCTTGATGTGCCTTTGCAGGTCGCCGCTTCGCTCGGCGCTTTTCTGTTTGTGGGGAAGGAGTCGTAGATATATATTATATATTATTATATACCCGGCCTCTTTATTTGTCCGGTTTTTGTCTGGATGTTTCCGTGGATATATATATATATATATATATATATATATATATATATATATATATATATATATATATATATATATATATATATATATATACATATACATACATATATTTATATATACATATATATATAAATATAAAAACATACATATATATATATATATATATGTATATTGTATATATATAGTTAACATATATACATATATTTACATATATATTTTATATATATATATATATATATATATATATATATATATATATATATATATATATATATATATATATATATATATATATATATATATATATATATATATATATATATATATATTTAATATATATATATGCATATACTTATACATATAAATAAACATAACTGCATATATATACATAATACATAATCATATATATATATATATAAATAAATCTATACATATATATTTATATAATATAAATAAATATATAGTTTGCATGTTTGTTAAACCCATAGGAAACTGAGCAAGTAAACGCACGGCAGCCACTGTCATATTCCCATACAAATTTCAGACGAAGTGCAAAACAATTCAGCAAATATTGAAGGCATTGCCAAACAGCTTCCTTAAAACCAGAAAAAAAGTAACTGTTCTTGTTGCCAGGTGACCTCCGGAAATTGGTTTGACCTCCAAAAATGTTGGTGGGCCCACCAAGGTGTTGCTAAGTACTGTAAGTGTGATGTTATTCTGTGGTAAAATTTCATGTTTTTTTTCTTTTTTTTTTGCCCAGTTAAAATCAGTAAATATTCATTTTCTTTTTTTTTGCACAGTTAAAATCAGTAAATATTCATTTTCTTTTTTTTTTTTTTGCACAGTTAAAATCAGTAAATATTCATTTTCTTTTTTTTTTGCACGGTTAAAATCAGTAAATATTAATTTTCTTTTTTTGCAGTCAAAATCAGTAAATATTCATTTTCTTTTTTTGCAGTTAAAATCAGTAAATATTCATTTTCTTTTTTTTCCAGGGTTAAAATCAGTAAATATTCTGTCATAAATATAACCAATTTAAGTAATGTAATGAATAACAAACTATTACACTTTGGTTAAAGATTACATATCTTGACTACTTTCGCCTCAGTTGTAGATCATTATTGACAACAATATTAACACTGACATTGTTTAAAATGAGTGAATTTTCTTTCCTTACAGCCATTTTCTGTTTATTACTATTTTTTTAATTCTACGACATTCATTTGTCTATTTGGCTAATCTGTCAATATGCTTTGTCCAGAAAATATTCATTGATTACCAAACATTTTGCTAAGGTTAGTTGATCATCAGTTAAATAATGTTAATATTTTGAAAGGGTTGGTGAGTCACTGAAAGGAAATTCTTCATCTGATTATTATTATTATTATTATTATTATTATTATTATTATTATTATTATTATTATTATTTGGCAGCAGACCCTCTTTTAAACAGGTTCTATTGAATATTATTGCTGCTTCAGCTGCATTTATTATTATTATTATTATTATTATTATTATTATTATTATTATTATTATTATTATTATTATTATTATTCATTATTATTATTATTATTATTAAACTATTATTATTATTATTATTATTATTATTATTATTATTATTATTATTAAACAGAATGGCTGTCTGGATGCCGTTGAGTCTGCATTATTGTTTCTCAATTATTATTATTATTATTATTATTATTATTACTGTTGGAGAAACAAATCCACAGTTATGTGAGAGTACATATTTAAAAACAGATTCCCGAAAGCCCTCTGCAGAGATTTATCTTTAAATATATATATATATATATATATATATATATATATATATATATATATATATATATATATATATATATATATATATATATATATATGTGTGTGTGTAACCTTAAATGGCTGTGGATTTATTTCTCCATTTCAAGACTCATGCTATTATTTTATTAGCATTTTATTATTATTATTATTATTATTGTTATTATTATCATTATTATTATTATTATTATTATTATTATTGTAATGAGTTGTAAGGTAGCAGCAGTAAAAAGACCAAATAACAGGAAAATTACCCTTTTTCAGAACAGGAAGGAAAAGGACAGTAGACAATGCATGATTCAATACAGCCATCCGGGATTTGATTTAGAAAAATGCAGGAGTGAACTTGGAATCCATCTCCGTCTGCCTGGTATATTAAGGTATGCCATCCCTTCTTGCGTTTCTTTTATCAGCTATTTCAATTTTAGCTGTTAGCTTTCGCTCTGACTCAGCTAGAGGTTCGGTTGCTCTCTCTCTCTCTCTCTCTCTCTCTCTCTCTCTCTCTCTCTCTCTCTCTCTCTCTCTCTCTCTCTCTCTATATATATATATATATATATATATATATATATATATATATATATATATATATATATATATATATATATATATATATATATATATATATATATATACATAAATATATATATATATATATATATATATATATATATATAATATATATATATATGTATATATATATGTATATAATATAAATATACATATATATATCTATGTATTTATAACATCTATATATACATATATATACGTATATATGTATATAATATATATATATATATATATATATATATATATATATATATATATATATATATATATATATAGTGGTCTGTTGGTCCTTGGACGGGTGACCGCCAAGCCAAGAAATACCAGTTGCTATTGCTACGTGAGCCCCCATCCCCCCGCCTTTCAATATTAATATACGACATCTAATTACGATAAATTAAATGTATCACTATGCTGTATCATGAAATATTTCGGAAACCTAACGTCTCGAAGGTCTGACTGATCTAATAGAAGATCCGATTTTCAGTAAATAAGTCCAATACTTATTAATACACAATATAGTACAGTATATGTATACACATATGTGTGT
>NC_089756.1:36341261-36343761 GCF_040412425.1 Macrobrachium rosenbergii | reverse complement strand
TAAAAATAGACTGTTAAATGACTCGAAACAAGGACCATCTGCAAATCCCTAAATTAAAGCCGCCATGTTTCTCTTTGTTCGATTGATGATAAAGGCATTGACTGTTTTTTGATTTATTCATCACGTTCCATATTTTCACTGGGAGAAGATTTTATGATTCAGTTATACATACATACATACATACATACATATACATACATACATACGTAAACACATACATACATACATGAACCGAATTAAAATTATTACCTTTATTTAAACTGCTCCTCCTCACTGATCAAGTTCCGTGTTTTCTCTTTTAGTAATTTATCTTTGTGTTTATTCATTTACGAATTAATTCTCTAATCAGATTCTGTCACCATACCGTTGAGTACATCATGTTTTCATTCGTCTTAATTTTACACTAGACAACACCTACAGTGGTATAAATAAGCCTTTTGTCATATATTTTGTGTTTAATCATTATACAGACAGAATTCTGTCACCATGTCCTGTAATACTGCATACATACATACATACATACATACATAGACAACACCTACATATATAAATATTTTGTATATATATATATATATATATATATATATATATATATATATATATATACATATATATATACAGTATATATATATATATATATATATATATATATATATATATATATATATATATATATAAATGAATCACGTACAAAAGTGATTATAATCATATATATATATATATATATATATATATATATATATATATATATATATACATATACACATATATATATGTATAATTTTCTTACATTGACCTTAAGCATCCCTACAACATCTTAATTACCAACGTACACCATTTGTGCGCGTGTGGGCGCGCGTATGCACGCGCGAGAGCGCCCGCATGGATACGTTTATGCACACACGTGCGAAAGCCAAGTTGACAACCGCTCTTCGTGCTAAAGTAATATTAACATGTGAAGCCAATTCGACACGTCCTCTTGTCTCCCTACCTCTCTCTCTCTCTCTCTCTCTCTCTCTCTCTCTCTCTCTCTCTCTCTCTCTCAGTGGTCTTTCAATTCGCAGAACTTAGTCGTTATCTTAGGCGTGGATAGTTAGGGGTCTTTAATGACCTCCTAATTGTGTTAGTCGTAGTTCACTTCTAACGAGCCGATGGCCAAGGGATGGTATAATAGGCACGGGGATGGAGTGGGATGGAATGGGATGGGATGAGAATGCGAATGGGAATGGGATGGGATGGGATGGGATGGGATTGGATGAGATGGGATGGAATGGAATGGAATGGAATGGGATGGGATGGGGTGGGATGGGAATGGGATGGGATGAGATGGGGTGGGCTAGCAATGGAATGGGATGGGATGGGATGGGATGGGATGGGACGGGATGGGATAGGATCAGAATGGGATGGGAAAGGGTGGGAATGGGATCTGATGGGGTGGGATAGGAATGGAATGGGATGAGATGGGATGGGGTAGGAATGGGAATGGGATGGATGGAATGGAGTGGGAATGAAGTGAGAATGGATAGGGTAGGAATGGGATGAGAAAGGATGAGAATGGGATAAGAAAGAATAGGATGGGAATGGGATGGAAATGGAGATGGAATGGGGTTGAGATGGGCTGGGACGGGGCAGATGGAAGCGGGTATAATTAGTGGCCGACTGAATGAATCTGCGGTTGAACTATGTGTAGGAATGGAGAGGGGGGGGAATGAGCGGCGCGTGGGCGCGCAAAGTGGGCTTATAATCCCATTTAATTACTGGGGAGCGTTTTTGCGCAACAGAGATGAAAATATTCGTAAACATGACGCTTTGGGATCTTTGTATGCGAAATGATAAGTCTGATAATAAATTGAATTTAGGTTTATATCCTGCTTTCAGTGTACATATAACATATCAGATGGTTATGTACTAATTTAGTCAATTTATTTATGGGAATGTATACAATATTCATATATATATTATATATATATATATATATATATATATATATATATATATATATATATATATATACATATATACAGTATATTATATATATATAAATATATATAAAATTTCATATAATGTTCTTACATGTGTATAGACTCACATATCGCACCTGTTATGGTGTAAATGTATGTATGTATATAATAAAAGATAAATGCACTTATGTGCTGTACCAACAACGAAACAAGCAAATGGACAGACATACACAAACCAACATATAAAAATAAACAAGTAAAAAATGCGCCGAAGTTTCTTCGGCGCAGTCGAGTTTTCTCTACAGCCGCTACAGCGCAATATAATCAAGGCCACCGAAAATAGATCCATCTTTCGGTGGTCTCGGTATAATGCTGTATGAGCCGCGACCCATGAAACTTAACCACGGCCAGGTGGTGACCTATCCTATATCGTTGCCAGATGCACAATTATGGCTAACTTTAACCTTAAATAAAATTAAAACTGCTGAGGCTAGAGGGCTGCAATTTGGTATTGATGATAGGAGGGTGGACGATCAAGA
>NC_089756.1:36328761-36331261 GCF_040412425.1 Macrobrachium rosenbergii | reverse complement strand
GGCTGCAAATTGTTTATGTTCACCATCCACCCTCCAATCATCAAACATACCAAATTGCAGCCCTCTAGCCTCAGTAGTTTTATTTTCATTTAAGGTTAAAGTTAGCTATAATCGTGCTTCTGGCAACGATATAGGATAGGCCACCACCGGGCCGTGGTTAAGGTTCATGGGCCGCAGCTCATACAGCATTATACCGAGACCACCGAAAGATAAGTCTATTTTCGGTGACCTTGATTATACGCTGTAGCGGCTATACAGAAAAATCGACTTTGCTCCGAAGAAACTTCGGCGCATTTTTTGTTTTTATATATTTTTAGACAGTTGGGAAAATTGAATTCGTATATGTGACATATTTCTTAAATTTTACCCAGCTGGGAAAATTTTGAATTCGGAAATATGACTTTCGAGACTGGAAAAATATTAATTAAGAAATATGACTTTTATTTCGTATATTTTAGAAAGTCGGAAAAATATCTAATTAGGAAGTATGACTCTTGTTTCTTATTTTCGGGACAGGAAAAATTTGAATTCGGAAACATGACTTTCATTTCTTATTTTCGAGACAGGAAAATTTCACTACGGAAATATCACTTATTTCTTATTTTCGAGACAGGAAAAATATGCATTAGGAAATATGACTTTTATTTCTTATTTTCGAGGCAGATAAAATATGGATTTGAAAATATGACTTTTATTTCTTATATTTTAGACAGTTGTGAAGTTTTATATCAGAAATGTGACTTTTTTTTATATATTTTAAACAACTGGGAAGAAGTCAGATTAGGAAATATGAGTTTTATTTCTTATATTTTAGATCATCTGAAAGTGGAAATTCCTTTATGATTTAGACAGTTGGGAAAAAGCCGAACTCGAATGTACCAATTTCAGTGTCATATTTTAGAAAGTTGGGAAGAAGTTGAATTTGGAGATAAGAATTTATTTCTTACATTTTATTCAGTTGGAGAAAAGTCGAATTCGGGAATACAACCTCTACTGTATGACGTACTGTACATTTTACACAGCTGGGAATATAAAATTGGCCTCCTTTCACTTCTTATATCTCAAACAATTACAAATATGAAAATGGCCTCCTGGTCTCGTCTCGCCCTTGAACAGAACCCGTCTCGTCAGACTGAAAAGAAATTCGGATAACTGGGATTTGAGAAGTATCGGTATATCGATTCGCATCACGCTCAAGTAAACGTCATAACAACATCAATTAGGGCTAAACATCCCCTACGCACTAAAACCCCCTTGCCTCTGCGGGAGGGCTTGGAAGCCAAACAGCTCCTGATGCTTCGTTTGGATTCTCAAAAACAAAAATACTTTTGCGTAGGATTGCATTTTATGGATCAGAAATGACATAAGAGATTTATGTTGTTTCATATGATTTTATTTGCGCATTTTCTTAACAATTCCTTGCGCGTTCTAACAAAAATTTTTGGTTGAAAAAACAAAAAACCGAAAAAACTTTTGCGTAAGATTGCATTTTATGGGTCAGAAGTCACATTAGAGATTTTTCTTTTTCATGTGATTTTATTTGCTCGTTTTCTTAATTCCTCGCACGTTGTAACAAATCTTTGGTTGGAAAAACAAAAAACATTTCGCGCCGGATTGCATTTTACGGATCAGAAATCACCTCACAGATATTTGTTGTTTGACGTGAGAGTACTTGCTCATTTTCTTAATAATTTCTTGAGCGTTGTAACAAATTTTAGTTAAAAAAAAAAAAAACTTTTTGCGTAGGATTGCATTTTATGGATCACATCAGAGAGTTTTGTTGTTTGATACGATGGTATTTGCTCATTTTCTTAGCAATTCCTCGGGCGTTATAAAAAAAATCTTTGGCTGAAAAAAAAAAAAAATACAAAGAAAAAACATTTTTGGTCCGGATTGCATTTTATGGATCGGAAATCACATCAGAGATTTTTGTTGTTTAGTTTCAGTTTATTTGCTCATTTTCTTAACAATTCCTTGCGCGTTATAACCGATATTTTTGGTTGAATAATTAGTCTGTGGAATAATGAAGAAGCTCAAATTTTAAAAGGATGATACTTTATAAGACTTATTTTAAAAAAATCACAACTATATTAGGAATTCCTACTGATGCTGATGTCAAAACGAAGTTTAGTACTTACATGTAAATAAAGCCATAGCTAAATTTACCGCACGTTGTAACAAACAGTATTTGAATGTTCAGTTATCACTGTAAGGGATTTCGCTATCCTTTAGAGATCTGTCATGTATAGGCCTAAATGAAAAGGTGACCAGCAGCATTCATTTATGAAGGCACTGTCATCTCTGGCTTTCTCTATTCTTTTATTGAGATCTGTCATGGGTAAATGAAATGGTGACCAGCAGCATTCATTTATGAAGATACTATCATCTTTTCAACTGGATCTTCTTAAGTCTACGAGATGAATCTATTTTTCTCCAAGATAAGTATAAGCCATACGGAACGATACAAGTAGTGGCCCCTTACAATCAGAAATAAAAAAAA
>NC_089756.1:36298761-36323761 GCF_040412425.1 Macrobrachium rosenbergii | reverse complement strand
GTTCGGCGTCAGGGTAGGCCAAATCCCGCCGCCAAATAGATATTGCAATTCCGAGTGATTTTCCGGAGAAGAGGAATCGTTTCTAATTCGCAGAAGTCTTCAAATAAATCCATAAGAAACTGACGTTTCAGGAGCTACTTGTGCCACTACTCTAGCTATACGAAACGGAGGAAATAATATTTCAAAAATAAAAATATTGTAGGCGTTCCTGATTCGTAGGAGTCTGCTGCTAAAACTCATAAAAAATGACGTTTCCGAAGTTGTTTGTAGCGTGTACCGCAACTATATGAAACGGAGGAAATAATAACTTTTCAAATATATTGTATTCGTTCCTAATTCGTAGGGGTCTTCTGCTAAAAAAGTCATAGGAAACTGCAGATTCAGAATTTACTTGTAGCGTGCCCTCTAACTGCATAAAATGGAGGAAATAACACCTTTTTACAAATATCACACAAGCAAACAGACGCCGCTGTCATAAAAGTTCTTACTGGCTGTAATTCCAAATATAAAATAGGAGATGAAATCAAATATAAAATATAATGTAAGATATGATATAAAATGAAATAAACAACAAATGTAATGATCAATCGCGATTAATCAATACAGCATCAACTTCATCACATACATTTCCTGGACTAATATTTGAAATGTATTCAGATTCTTATGCCGTTAATTAAGATTCCCCAAACTCCTTTCTCATGTCATGTGAATGTGGAATATGTACCGAGCCGGATAAGGTCATTTCAGACTCCCAAAGAATTTCAATATCACGTGAAAGTCGTCCGGTTTTGATGAGCAGCTGCTGTTTATGCTCTTGTCGGTTAAGGATTTCTCTGCCTTCTTCCGTACTTCTTGAGTCGTTCAAACTGCACCGTTTTCAAGAAATAGGGGAGAAGAAATTTATAAATGTCCCCTTTTACTGTAAGGCAAAAGGTGTTATATAGTAGCAGTCACATTCATACTTTTTACATATTTATACTATACATATGTCATACATATTATATATGTATGTATATGTATATATATATATATATATGCATGAACGCATATTTTCTACCCATATAATGCCGATGACACCCTTACAAATAAGTGTGTGTATATATATATATATATATATATATATATATATATATATATATATATATATATATATATATATATATATATATATATATATATATATATATATATATATATGTGTGTGTGTGTGTACACACATACATAATTTTATGCATAAATTGTAGTTGTTATGATCGTATGTACAGCAGACTGGAGAATCGATGCTAATCCTAAAAAACCACTTATAAAATCAGAAGCGATATTAATACAACGGCACTATTTTTAACAATGGCTGAGAGTGAATAAGAATGGAAGAATTTCAAAGACTTCGAAAATATAGGAAGCTAAACAAATGGACAGAAGTGGGCTTATATATACACACACACACACACACACATATATATATATATATATATATATATATATATATATATATATATATATATATATATATATATATATATACTGTATGTGTGTGCATGTATATATGTATGTGTATATATGTATATATATATATATATATATATATATATATATATATATATATATATATATATATATATATATATATATATATATATATATATATATATATATATATATATATATATATATATATATATATATATATAATGCAAATATTAAACCCAAGAATCGTTTAATAAATTAAAATTTAAACTCAAAGGATATTGAGGCTAATGTGTACTTTTGCGTCGGCCAGAATTCGAACAATGGTTTGGTTTAGAAACATCGATAAACAGTGACTTTAACCACTTGGCTATCAAGAGAGACAGATGTAAGCTGACATCGACTTGTACATATACCCGTAGAATTTATGTTCTTTTATTATCATAGATATCAACCAATGTCCACGCCATGATGGACTATTGGTAGGTTTGTAAATTATACAAATATATATATATATATATATATATATATATATATATATATATATATATATATATTATATATATATATATATATATATTTATATATATATAATATATATATATATATATATATATATATATATATTTATTATATAAATTCTAATCGTTTTATTATGTTATATATATATATATTACTTCACTCTATATAAACTCGATCTAATGTAAATATAATCCTATATATCACTTTTCCTTCAAGTACATTTTCTTTTATTCTGAATAATAATAAACTTGATAATAATTAAAAGTAATAATTTTCCTATAATAATAATAATAATAATAATAATAATAATATTATAATATTAATAATAATTATAATATTATTATTATTATTATTATTATCATAATTAATTAAGAAATAAATCAAAATCAATCGGCAATATTCCAATCACACCGATTTCATGAACGCATATTTAGAAAGCAATAAGTCACCTATCACTCTGAAACACAGGTACTATAACAAAGCCAATAATCGCAAATCTATTTTATCCTGTCGTTAAACAATAATAAAACAGAAACGTTTCAAACCTGAATGGATGATACGACGAAAAGCTCAATTTCCTCATCATATCCGCCCGCTTATCTTCAAGCAATTTATGAACCGTATCTCAAGCAAAATTCTGAGGTTTGGTTTATTTTTTTTTTTTTCATCAAATGAGAAAAAGTGCGAGTGAAACTAAGACAATGATGAAGTTGATGATGATGATGATGATGATGATGATAGTGATGAAGTTGATGATAGTGATGAAGTTTATGATAATTATGAAGATGATAGTGATGAAGTTGATGGTGATAATGATGAGACTGGTGAAGTTGATGATGATGAAGATGATAATGATGATGATGATATTGATGAAGTTAATGATAATGATGACAGTGATGAAGCTGATGATTAATGATGATGGTGATAGTGAAGTTGATGATGAGATAGTGATGAAGCTGATAGTGATGATGATGATAAAGTACCTCACTACTGTAGCTACAAGCGTTTAGTTATAGAACTGAATGGAAGCCCTTATCCGTGACAGAACGTGGCCGAATGATTTAGTAATGGAATTATGTAAACGTAGATGGGAGATGACAACCAGGATTTGCAGGTGAGAATCTCCACGTATTTACCTGGGGAACATCAGGTGTGTATATATATATATATATATATATATATATATATATATATATATATATATATATATATATATATATATATATATATATATATATATATATATATATATATATATATATATATATATATATATATATATATAGGACTGGCATATATTAGGAATACCATAGTGCCAATGTTCTTATTTGATGTTTCTATGTTCTTTGAAGCGACCCCTACCAAGAATTTCACAATTCGCTCATAATTATGTGAACCGTTGTATTTCCTGTTCAAACTATGCCTGAAATCAATTTGCATTTTACTCCTTAAGGGAGCCTTTCTGTTGTGGAAAATAACATGTTACTTTCTACCGCATGACATTCTTGGTTGTTTTAAAATAAAAGTCAAGTTGTGGAATAGAATAGAATATAGAAGTTAGGCCAAAGAGCCATGTGCTGGGACCTATGAGGTCATTCAGCGCTGAAACGGCAGTTGACAGTAAAAAGGTCTGAAAGGTGTAGCAGGAGGAAAACCTCGCAGCTGCACTAAAAATGAATCAGCTGTTAGGAGAGGGTGGAACATAAGCTGGAAGAAAGAGAATATGAACGGAGGTACAGCAAGAGGAATGAAAGGTGTTTCAGCTAGGCGCCGAAGGGACGTTTCAAAGAACCTTAAGTAATGCCTACAGTGCACCGCATGAGGTGCACTGGCGGCACTACCCTCTAAAGAGAAATCAAGCCATAGAAAAGTAAACCAGCCTTCATGTTGCATGAGCGCTTTCTGAATAAATGACATTTTATTTGGCATAAGCGCCTTACGCTTCTATACGTATAAATTTTGAAGGAATAGAAAAAATCGTAAATATAACTTAAAAGTAACTACTTTCACCATTACCTGCATCATTAATAACTACAAAAACAACGACTTGATAACAAGAATGACCTACAGTGGGTTTCATCGTTCCGAAATAGTTTAAAAAAATGATCAAAAAAACAAAAAGTGAAATTACTGAAAACTGAATTGCTAACCTGAAATAAGCGGCCACTATGTTCTACTATAGTTATTAACTTTTTTTACTTATTTTAATCTGAAAGCATGTCCCCGCAGCCTATCTCACTATAATAATAATAATAATAATAATAATAATAATAATAATAATAATAATAATAACGTAACCTATGGTGGGTACCGAGCTGAACAGCATTATCGGCAAAAAAAAAAAAAACGTAGTAAATGAAGACAATTTCAGTTGGTGAATTGACGTTTGTCTTTTTTTTATTAATACTTTTATTCATCGGAACAGTATGAAGAAGGATTACAATTAAACGTGCATACATGCATACAAGTGCATATGTATGTGTATATATATATATATATATATATATATATATATATATATATATATATTATATGTAGATATATACAGTATATAATATGTATATGCTTTTCTTCGTGTTCACTGTGAATAATGCTTGCGCATTTGTTTGCATGACCATCTCTGAATAGTTAAAATGTTGTATTCACTTATTGTAGGCTTTATGTATATTGATAATAAAGATATGAAATATTAATTAATATTGAAGAAATCGTCCAAATTTATTTTTTTTTTTACCAAAACATGATCAGAATTCTTCGCGCTTCTTTGCTTATTAAAATTTTGTCTTTTCCAAACTGTTTTATGCGATATTGTGCTCAACAATACCAAAAGTTAGAAAACCCGAAAAATAAATAAATAATTAAGTATATAAACTGTAAATTTATATAAAAAAATTTCAAAGTTTGTTTATTCTTCTCCGAGAAGATAATCGAGGTCTCGCAGTGTGCCAGGCGGTAGGCAGGCAAAAAAATAAATAAATAAAAAATAATAATAATAATAATAATAATAATAATAATAATAATAATAATAATGATAATAATCCATTTGTTTTTAAAATCCCCAATTTTCAAAGTTTGTCTATCTACTTTGATTTATGGACCTCTGCAGAAGGCAGCGTTGTTTGTGGTCATTACTCATTTCCTCAGCCCTGCTGAACTACTTCCAAGGTTCGTGGGAGCTCCGGGTAATCGGATGATATTTGGAAAAATGTCCAGGGATTCCCGTCCCTTAATTGTTGGCGTAAAAATTCCAGGAATTATCGTACCTCGATGTCCCTCCCCTCTTGGACCCGTCGCTCAAGTGCGCCTTCGACTGGGATCTTTATTATACATTTTTTTTTGGCTCTCGAGGTTTATTATTCGTTGTTTTTCATATTCCAGTTTGTTCTTAGACTATTTCTTCGCGTAAATACGAGCTGAAAGTTAGGAGACTATCCAAGGTAAGGCTACGAACGACAAAAACTCAACGCCATGCCTCAGACCATCTCAACGACGGACCTCACAATTTCAGTTTTCTCCTAATCGTTAGCAGCGGTATCGGGTTTCCTTCCGTCTGTGCCGCCACATTTTTTAGGGGGGGAAACAAGCCGAGGAAGCCCTTCCTCGCTCCTCTTACTGCTGCTGCTGCTGCTGCTGCATTCCTCCTTCCCTGACAGGTGTCTAAAACAAACCGACGACGAAGGCGACGTGCGAGCGAGCGAGGTTGGGGGAAAGGAAATCGCCTTCTTCCTCGGCAGGAGAGAGAGCACGCGAGCGAGCGAGCGCGCGCGCGCGAGGACTGGATGATAACGAAGAATGAACTCCAGACTCCACTTCTCCCGTCGTTCGCAGGGACACGACATTTGGAGGAGCTGTAACCGACGACTGAAGAGTTGAAAGTGTGGCATTAGCGGGGCGTTCGCTGTAGCGGGGTCGGTCGGTCGGTCGGTCTACGGTCTTGAGGGGAAAAGAGCAGGCAGCAGCGGTCAGAGTCCAGGATTAGAGGGGGACGCGGGCCCCTCCTCCGTTTCCTGGGATACCAGATGTCGGAAGTCATCGCCATACATTAATTTAATTTGGTTGTTCTCTTCTCCTCATCTTAGTCCTACTCCTATTGCGGTTTCGGACGCGGCGATGCAGATATGAGGAGGATGCGGAGACGATGTCGCCTTTTGACTCCCTGGAATCACCTCGAGTATCGAGTCATTATTTTTTGTTTGTCTGTGACTTACATAACGAAAGGTATAAAATCGACAATGCCACATCTCCCCTTCCTTTCTCTCTCTCTCTCTCTCTCTCTCTCTCTCTCTATTCCCCCTACTACTCTCCACCATCTCCTCTTCTCCTTATTCCCCACCAGCCATAGAGTGGCCTGCCTCTTCTCTCTCTCTCTCTCTCTCTCTCTCTCTCTCTCTCTCTCTCTCTCTCTCTCTCTCTCTCTCTCCCCTCACCTCACGGCTCCATCATAGACCACTTCTCCCCTTACCCTTACCCAGGCAGCGAGAGAGAGAGAGAGAGAGAGAGAGAGAGAGAGAGAGAGAGAGAGAGAGAGAGAGAGAGAGAGGTGGTTGTTGTAGGATACAAGGGATACTGGAATTATTCTGGAATAGCCTGGAACCTCCATGAAACCATACACCATACACGGTCGCTGGGCGAGGAGGAGGAGGAGGAGGAGGAGGAGGGCGAGAGGGGAAGGCTCCTCCCATTATTCCCCTCACTCTCCAGTCCATCTCTTTACATTCGTTTTTCCCCTAATAAATGAATGTGTAAAAACTCTTGGAGCTGCCTGCTAGCTAGCGCTCCCCTCGTCCACAACCCCTCCCCACCACCCCTCCCCAACCCCAGCAAACCACCACCACCACCACCACCACCGCCATCCGTCCCAACCCAGCACCAAGGGCTTTTCCCTCCGGCTCCTCTACCCCTTCCGCTACCCCAAGGGCTTCCGTCCCCCTTCCCCACCCCCATCCCCACACCTTCTTCTTCCCCAAGGGCTTCCTTCCCTCCTGCCCCCTCCCATCCCCCCACAACCCCCTTTTTTCTGTTCCATGGACTGTCCCTCTCATATCCCGTTAGAGAGTCGACAATGCATGAAAACGTTGTGTGTGCTTTTGGAGTTATCCAGCTTTTACATTCAAGTTCTCCCCCTCTTCAAAGTGCCTTTTTATCATCTACTTCATTCTTTTTTCTTCCTCTCTCTCTATTCGTGGTTCTTCTTCCTTCCTCCCACTTCCTCTCGGTATGAAAAAATGGAACGCGTTCGCTGGCAGAGGTACTTGTCAGTTGTGATTAAAAAAAATGGCTAATAATACAAGGCTGTTAATACAGTATGAGACCCTTGTTTCTTGGATTAATAACTGCCAAGGGTATTATTTCGTTGGTCACTAGTGATAACTCAGCTGATTAATGGAAGATGTAAGTATGATGTCGTGGCATATATTTCTTTTCCTTTATTTGTCTGTGTCTTAATGCATATTGAGGCCAATGGCTTCAGAGATAACTGGAGCCAATACAGTGTATTATATTAAAGTTGTTTTAAATGAACACGAGAAATCATAATCATAATAATAATAATAATAATAATAATAATAATAATAATAATAATAATAATAATAATAATAATAATAATAAACTAGTTGGTCTTGCTTAGAGCTTCAGTTCCATGATTATTCATAATAATAATGATAATAATAATTAAATAAATAAATAAATAAACTAATAATAAGTTCCATAATTAATAATAATAATAATAATAATAATAAAATAAAATAAATAAAAAATAAACTAATGATCTTAAAACAATTCAGAGCTATTTTTTCCATGATTATTCATAAAATAATAATAATAATAATAATAATAATAATTAGTCATAATACAAAAATACAAAACAATTCAGTTCTCAAAACATAAAACTCTGTAAATCGTGAAAATGTGGTTTACGAAAGATATCGATTACCTGTTATTTTGGACTGCTTACGCTGTAATCTTTGTTTATAAAAAAAAAATAAGAAAGCTAAATTAAAGACATATTAACTGTTTAGACCCACAAACCATGAAGATATTGCAAACAACAAACAAAGACTTTGTATTACTTGAGAAAATTCATGAATGCGCGCAATGTATCAAAAGCATACGATGCCATTAACATATTCTCTTTTCTAATTATCTTAATGAAGATGATCTTAACGAAGATGTTCTATTTGGAAATGTAGTTGATAATGAGAAAAAATAAATCTTCTGAAGACTAATTGCCATAGAAATATTCATGGGCGTTGAATGTGAAGTACACAAATATTTGCAAAAATAGCGACTACTGTTAAATCTTCAGCAAGGAAAGTTAATTAAGGAAATAAACAGGGAAAATAAATAACAACTGTATAACAATACTAAAATTCATGAAAAATTTATGATCTTAATTAGCAAAAGGTGATTCGCAACATCAAACGATGTGAAATCAAATCGACACATACCAGCGTTATAATTATTAGTTGATGAAGCTGTTTCTAACTCTGGCGGACTCAAACGTAGAGATATGCGGAAATCAGGCGGTGAGATTAAATATATTTAATATTTTTCATTATTAATAAGTGTCAACTGAATAGTTTTCAGTCCTGGTTCTTGATTAGTGAAGCTATTTCACAAGTCCAGGCGACTAAGTTAGAGAAAAACTTAGTAGCCTAACTAGTCTTTATATCAACTTGAACCTGTACATGATTTTTTCAGGTAATATTAATATTTATGTTATTAATACCTTCGATGTCTAAGGTGAATCCATATGATTGGAGACAGCAAGGAAATGGCTCAGAAATTACCGAAACTAGGAGCTGACATTATATAGTTGTTCGTAGCCAATTCAGCGTTCATTTTTTTTTTCATTTAATTTTCTTCATAAATACTGCAGTAGAACTGTCGCTAGTCAGACTCATTGTAGTGCCTGCTTTATTCATCGAGGGGGACATGTTCTTAAAAGTAATGTTTGCAATCTAAAGAATATACTTTTTTGCGCAGCGATTATCTGTAACCATGTTTTTGTACTTACTGTATGTATTTCGCAGATTTCATAATCTCACCGTCTTTCAGTTTACAGAATTTCAAGTTTTAGTTTTCTGTAAAAGAAAACCATTGAGATGGCTTTGTTTGTCCGCCCTCAGATCTTAAAAACTACTGAGGCTAGAGGGCTGCAAATTGGTATGTTGATCATCCACCCTCCATCATCAAACATACCAAATCGCAGCCCACTAGCCTCAGTACTTTTTATTTTATTGAAGGTTAAAATTAGCCATTATCGTGCGTCTGGCAACGATAAAAGGCAGGCCACCACAGGGCCGTGGTTAAAGTTTCATGGGCTGCGGCTCATACAGCATTATACCGAGACCACCGAAAGATAGATCTATTTTCGGTGTCCTTGATTATACGCTGGACAGAAAACTCGATTGCGCCAAAGAAACTGAGGCGCATTTTTTTACTTGTTTATGATAGTTTTTAAATTTTCATAAACGCCACTTGCAGCGAAATCAGTCAGGATTAACACATCAGCATTTAATACCTTCCAGAAGCCACACTTCTCACGACTGACAGAATTTTATGTTCTTGGAATTAATTCTCTTATTTTTATAAGCTATGCTTACTGAGTTCACAATTATAATTAGTGCCCTAGACGCTAATCTCTTTCTTATAAAAGCAGCTTCCGTTTCCTGTTAAAGAAGCAATTCTCTCTCTCTCTCTCTCTTTAATAAACAACGCTTACGGCTTTAACAATTAAAATTGGCTCCCTAGACGTTAATCTCTTTCTAATAAAAGTAGCTTCCGTTTCCTGTTAAAGAAACAGTTCTCTCTCTCTCTCTCTCTCTCTCTCTCTCTCTCTCTCTCTCTCTCTCTCTCTCTCTCTCTCTCTCATTTTAATAAGCTACGCTTACGGCTTTAACAATCAAAATTAGCGCCCTAGACACTAATCTCTGTCGTATAAAATCAGCTTCCGTTTCCTGTTAAAGAACCCATTCTCTCTCTCTCTCTCTCTCTCTCTCTCTCTCTCTCTCTCTCTCTCTCTCTCTCTCTCTCTCTCTCTCTCAAAAGCAGCTTCCTTTGCCTATAATTAGCATTTCTGAAAACTATTTGTCTCGGACAAAAAAAAAAAAAAATCAGATTATTAGCGATCAGCGCGACGGCTCTCCCCCTCGACCAGAGGATCACTTTGTTTGTGATTTCTCTCTCAGCCGCAGAAGTAGATTATTAGGAAACAAGTTTCTTCGGCGCAATCGAGTTTTTTGTACAGCCCCTGCAGCGTATAATCAAGGCCACCGAAAATAGATCTATCTTTCGGTGGTCTCGGTATAATGCTGTATGAGCCGCGACCCGTGAAACTTTAACCAAGGCCCCGTGGTGGCCTGTGCTATATCGTTGCCAGAAGCACGATTATGGCTGACTTTAGCCTATAAATAAAAATAAAAACTACTGAGGCTAGAGGGCTGCAATTTGGCATGTTTGATGATTTGAGAGTGGATGATCAACATACCAATTTGCAGCCCTCTAGCCTCAGTAGTTTGTTAGATCTGAGGGCGGACAGAAAAAGTGCCGACAGAAAAAGTGCCGACAGAATGAAATGCGGACGGACAGACAAAGCCGGCACAATAATTTTCTTTTACAGAAAACTAAAAACTGTTAATGAGGCCTGGTCTCACCAAGAGGAGGCTTTCGTTTGCCATTCTTATTATGAAGCCAAGATTAAATTATTGGCAGACTAAACAAATGAACTCTAGGCTTTCGTTCGTGGTTACTCTTAGCTGAAGAGTAATCGCACTGTTCTTGAAATTACGTTTACTGAGTCATTTCAAGAAAGGAGACCAAACGTCACCATTGATGAGGAACGCCGTTCAGGTGTTCGAAAGTCTTTGCTTTTATGTTTTCCATAGTAATACCGTGTGCTGAAAAATTAAGGACTGTTATTGAATTGAATACAGAATTTAGGCCAAAGGCCAATCACTGGGACCATGCAATGAGGTCATTTGGCGCTGAAACGGAAATTGACAGTAAAAGTTTAAAAAGTGTAGAAGGGGGAAAACCTTGCAGTTGCACTATGAATCGATTGTTTGGAGAGGATGGAAAGAAGATGGAAGAAAGAGAATATGAAAGGAGGTACAGTATAAGGAACGAAAGGGGTTGCAGTTAAGGGCCGAAGGCACGCTGCAAAGAACCACCTTAAATAATGCCTACAGTGCCCCACACGAGGTGCACTGGCGGCACTACCCCCTTACGGAGTGTGGATTTTGATTACACTTGCTGTTTTTCAAGAGCTTGTGAGTTTCTTAGCAAAAGAATTACTTTGGTCATCAATTCCTGGAACTTTAGTAAACTAAAAATTCATATTTAATGTGCAGCATGTGAAGACTTGACTCTGCATTATTTGGAAAACGGTAAAACCATTTTGTATTTTGTGCAGATTTTCTTTTTCAGAAACTAAATTTTCATCATTTAAAATAAATTTAAAAACTCTTAGTTCTTTCATTCTTTTTTAATGTAACGTTTGATGATTAAAAACCTCTGAGAATTTTATCAACGTATTGTGAATAACGAAATAAAAATTATTCGCTTTTTAGTTTTCTGTAAAAGAAAACTATTGTGCCGGCTTTGTCTGTCCATCCGCACTTTTTTCTGTCCACACTTTTTCTGTCCGCCCTCTGATCTTCACAAATACTGAGACTAGAGGGCTGCAAATTAATATGGTGATCATCCACCCTCTAATCATCAAACATTCCAAATTGCAGCACTCTAGCCTCAGTAGGTTTCATTTTATTTAAGGTTAAATTTAACCATAATCGTGCTTCTAGCAACGATATAGGATACGCCACCACCGGGCCGCGGTTAATGTTTCATAGGCCGCGGCTCATACAGCATTATACTGAGACCACCAAAAGACAGATCTATTTTCGGTGGCCTTAATTATACACTGTAGCAGCTGTACAGAAAACTCGATTGCAGCATTTTATACTTTTTTTTTTTTAATACCAAACACTGGTGATGACTCGCTCAGATAATAAATAACGTCATTCATAATTTTCACACATTTTTTGTAACCAAAATCGCATTTATTTAATTACAGAATAAATACCGAAACGATTCGATTATTCCAAATTAAAAAAATAACTAAATAAAAAAAAGGGACTATCACACCACACGGTGACTCGTTAACAATAAAATACAATCAACTTATATTTTTCACAGGATTTTGTCTATAACTGGAATCTGAATAACACACAAACATGAATTTTTCAACGTTTGTCTACAGGGACAATAATTCCATGACTGAAAAATAAATAACAAACAACGTAAATTTTTCATATTTTTTATCTACAAGGACAATACTTCCATGACTGAAAAATAAATAACAGAAAACATACATTTGTCATCACAATTTTTTGTCTATAGGACAATACTTCCTTGACTGAAAAATAAGTAACAAACAACATGAATTTTTAACATTATTTTGTCTACAGGGTCAATACTTCCATGACTGAAAAATAAAAAACAACATATTTCACCATTTCTTGTCTACATGGACAATACTTCCCTGAATGAAAAATAAATAACGAACAACATGAATTTTTCGCATTATTTTGTCTACAGGGACAATACTTCCATGACTGAAAAATAAAAAAACATATTTCACCATTTCTTGTCTACAGGGACAATACTTCCCTGACTGAAAAACAAATAACAAACAACATGAATTTTTCACATTATTTTGTCTACAGGGTTCATACTTCCATGACTGAAAAATAAATAAGAAACAACATGAATTTTTCAAAATTTTTTGTCTACAGGGACAAAACGTCCATGACTGAAAAATAAATAACAATACAATTTTTCACAATTTTTTGTCCACAACAAAGCTTCCATGACTGAAAAATTTTTTTCCCATTATTTTGTCTACAGGGACAATACTTCCATGACCGAAAAATAAATAACAAAAACATAAAATTTTCACAATTTCTTGTCTACATGGATAATACTTCCATGACTGAAAAATAAATAACAATCAAGGTAAATCTTTCATCACAACTCTTTATCTACAGCGACAACACTTCCATGGCTGAAAAATAACAAACATAAATTTTTCACCATTACTTGTCTACAAGGACAATACTTCCATGACTGCAAAACAAATAACAAGCAACATAACTCCCCACCACCCCCCACCCCGCCTCTCCCATTCAGGGGCCCAACAGCCACTCGTGCACCGGCGGAAAGTATTTCCAAAATCACATCGGTCGCGGAATCGCAAGAAAAAAAGACACTACGAAATGGGATGGAACTCTCAGTCTTCATTCCCTTGAAATGTGACTTTTTCGGTGTCTTTCAGACATTTTAAGTAAATTGAAATGTTGGAGAAACGTGGGAAAACTTTTTTTGAACTCCTCACTTCCGTTTACTTGCTTTCTCCGAGGGTTGCTTTCTCTGAGGGAAAGGGATTGCTGATATCGTGGTTCGGAATGAAAGTGTAAAATGATTCAGGAGAGATCTGACCGTTTCTAAGAAATGATGGGTGTGTGTGTGTGTGTGTGCATATATATATATATATATATATATATATATATATATATATATATATATATATATATATATATATATATATATATACAAGCTATATATATATATGTATATATATATATATATATATATATATATATATATATATATATATATATATATATATATAATATCAAGCTACCATGGTGCAGATAAGTTGATATTGATTTTAATTACTGAATCCTTATTCGACAGCAGAGTCGATATCCACTTGTCTCTCTCTCGAAAGCGAAATGGTCAGAGTTGACTGTCTATGTCTCTCATTGTGTCTAAACCAAAGCTCAGGTTGGAATCCTGACAGGGCAGATGCACTAATTAGTTAAAATTACTCTTGGGGGTAAGTTCTTTCCAAGGTATAGTGCATTCGGTATTATGATATTTGTGACTTGATATTTAATTGTACGTATGTATGTATGTATGTATGTGTATATATATATATATATATATATATATATATATATATATATATATATAATATAAGCACACACATACGTTCCATTATAATATATAATATATATATATATATATATATATATATATATATATATATATATATACATATATATGTACATATATATATATATGTATATATATATAATATAAGCGCGCACGCAGACGCATTCCATTACGTAATATGCCGAAAATATTACTCACTTTACCTTAGTTGGAAACTTTGCAAATATAAATCAAAACGTGTCTCTTCGAGAGAGAGAGAGAGAGAGAGAGAGAGAGAGAGAGAGAGAGAGAGAGAGAGATGAATGGCCCTTCTGGGAGCGTTGCTCGTCATCCGCTTATTGTTATTCCTCGAAAACACACTCCTCTCTTAAAATGATTATTTTCTAATCTTAAAAAAAGGGAGAGAGAGAGAGAGAGAGAGAGAGAGAGAGAGAGAGAGAGAGAGAGAGAGAGAGAGAGAGAAGCCCTCATATTTCAAAATGGTTCGTATGATTTGTACTTTTAACATTTTGGTCTCTCGGTCTTGAGACCCTGAGAGGGTGGGGTGGCCCAGAAGCTGAGGGGTCCCCAGAATCGCATTTAGACTCGTCTTCTGGGACCATTTGAGGGAAAAGACTCAGCATATTCATAGGCCAATCTCCTTGGCTGCTCCTCCTAGCGTTTACCTCGTATTACTTTTTTGTTTTGTTTTGTTTTTCGTCTATCTTTCTTTTCGTGACTTCTTGTTTAATTTCATGTTTTCATCGGCGTAGAGCTTGTCTTATAATTTTGATTAATCATGATTAATCTTTGTATGATTAATGCTACATAAGGTTATGTATATACTCGTATATGTATATATATGTATGTGTGTGTGGTGTGTGGCAAATCAGTACCTATTAACTTGGGGATCCTCTGTTTTGCGAACAGGATATAATAGGCCTAAGCACCAAAGTATAAACTATTTATTTTAATAACTTAGCCTATTACCTCACACAAATTTAAAAAGGTTTATAAATAATAAATATATATATATACATATATATATATATATATATATATATATATATATATATATATATATATATATATAAAACACTTGAAAACATGAAATAAATCAACAAAAAGTTTAACTGCACTTTGCTACTAGACCGCTACTAAAATACAATAAACCGGTTTTAACGGTAAATGAACACGGAGAGAATTTACCTACCTTTTGCTACATAATTTCACATCTCTTCGTCTTCCCTCTTCAGGCCTTTCTTCTGGCTGAATTCTACCCTCGTATCACTTCTTCCTAAACTTCTATGTCACTTTTTCATAAAATGTGTGCTTCGTTTTCAAGTGGTTAAGCATTTTCTTTTAAATGGACATCAGGGCTTAGACTAATAATCTTTCCTGCCCCTGTGAACTTCTGCACTAGGCCTAGGTTTCCATTCTTCCCTTAGTCGAAAATGAAACCTTTCCGACGTTTCATTTGTAGGAGGTATATTATAATTAACTCTTAATGTCTGTAAAATTCAGGCAGGCCCGAAAGAGGCAGTTGCAGGAGTGATATTCATGAAAATGAGCTTGAATCCGAGCACTGAAGACCAGTAAAATGCAAACGACTTATTCGTTAGCCGTAACTTAAACGTTATCCGAAATTCAAATAACAGCTTTGAAACCCCCTTTTTTTTTTTTAAAGCTGTTTACTTCTTCAGATTATCAAAATTAGCATTCGACCACACTCAGTGATCATTTAGGCACAAAAAAGGTAAAATAGACCACCGGATAAGTATATTAACTAATTTGACCCAATTAAGCAGTTCGTGGCGGTTTCGTTTTGCGTGATTTTAAAATGCCAGACATACTCTAAGTTTTATCTATATATACTCTTTATTTTACGGAAGCACTGGCAGTCTTGGACTCAGTCTACGCTTCTTTGTGCTCTAGATGCTCTCAGCTTCCCTAAAACTTAAAATATCTATGAACTGAAGCTCTGTAAAGATAGCACTATACCAACCAGTGAAAGCACCTCAGTCTAGATTTTTACCTATGTGGTTTTTCGTAAGATCTGGCAGTCTTGGACACAGTCTGCGCTTTCTTGTGATCTAAATTCCCCTAGTTTCCACCACACTTAAAATATCTATAAGTTATGCATTGCAATAGACCTATACCACACCAGTGAAAACACAGGATACACAAGAGCGGAGGAACACAGAGCCACTTCACACAAGTTCATGGTTAACACTGATGGACAACTGAAGTCAGATGGCCAGGTGCATCAGATTGCCATAATGGGAGGGGAGATTCCGATGAGCTAGCCGCCAATTCACTTCTTATTGAGCGTTTCATTATGAATGTGCATTGTACTATTGGTATACTACCAATAATTCAGCAAAATTTGACGAAACCTTTTGGACAACTGCCAATAAAAATGCCATCTGGCAACTTTACCGTAAAATGCATGATGCCCCGCCACACAATGTTTTCATGGTTGGTTGATATGCTGGGTAATCTCCCCAGCTTGTCCAATTTCGACTGTATTTTTCGTTTTACTAGTATGATACTGTAGTATTATGTCTTACTAAATCAAAAGATGTTACTGATGTACTTCGAAGTCTATCACCATTTGTAAAACTACTGTTTTCATCAAGTGACATTCGTAAACATGGTCTAGATAGTACACTACTAGCCATTGTAAACGCTACAATTGTGATTTACGTCTACAGTTGTATGCATATGCTATGAATAAACTTTTCCATGAATGACGCTATAACGAAATTAGGTTAAACAAACACTAGATTAGATACAATATAAATATATATTTTCATTAGCGTAAAATTAATTGCCTACATAGGTCTAAGGTAAGTAGAAAACTCGTCAAACAACTCTCTCTCCCAGTATTTTGTTTGTGACTGGTTTGTGCATCAACTAGAATCTTATTTCCTCTCCTAATCGCAACAGCAGTTGTTAGGGAGTTTAAATGAGCCGTATCATTTGTCGGCTGACGCTGAAGATTAGTACAAAAGGTTCGTCCACTTCTTTGTAACATCACGTATACTGTTTCTCTCTCCCGTCGTATCCATCTATTTATACATCCATTCTGTTAATGCTAAGCTGCCAAGTAATGCCGGTTATCGAAACAATGGCCTTATGCAAATTAATGATCGATAACCTTGGAAATAAGGTGCTATGAGCTTGTTTCCCCTCATTATCCTTCTTTCCCACGAGAGTTGGTTGGCTTTTCCCGCCCAAGTGTGACGTCATAAAAGAAGACTTAAATTATGGAGAGAATATTTCCCTTTTGTTTAGTATACTTTCGATAGCCATTATAGAAGATAGATTTATTTCTGTCTCCATACAGTTTCAACATTTATTAGACGTTTTGTGCTTGTAATCGTGCTTATTTTTTTCATTCAAACTTTAATTTCCTCACTGACTCCTCCCTAGCGATCTACAGTTAGTTTGCTATAATGTCCCGTGCGAATGAGTTTCTGTCTCGCCGTTCTTTAACATGATGCTCTCAATAATGACATTCTGGTGACGAAAAAGCATTTCCATACATATATCAAAACTGCAGTGATACGTTTCGTCAAGCTGTTGATGGTGGTGAACTTTTGAAAACAGTGAAAAGTGAGGTGATCGAGACGTGGGTGAAGTAGGGAGGTACTTCTGCCCACAAGGTAGTAAGTATAAGTCTCTTGTTCTTACCTCGTGGCTACTAGGCGAGGTTCCAGCCGGAATCAGGTTACCTTGGCCGTAATGGGAGGCGTATTGTCAAGAGTAACTTGTTGAAATATACCGTGGTTTTTTTTTTTTTTTTTTTTTTGCTAGTTTACAGTGCATAAGTGTATCTAGGCTACGTACACTTGATGGTTTATTAGCCTGTTATCTTCTTTTGTTTATATCTGTTCTTACAGACTACGCGTTTGATTTTTATAGATGTGTGATTTAAAGTTACAGCAAATGTATATATATATATATATATATATATATATATATATATATATATTATATATATAATATATATATAATATATATATAATATATATATACATATATATAAATATATATATATATATATATATATATATATATATATATATATATATATACATATATATAGATGGATGGGTAAATAGATAGCTGATAGTTAGATATAGTATAATTAGATATATATATATACATATATATTATAAATATATTCATATATATATACATATATGAATATATTTGTATAATAAATATATAATCATTATACTATATCTAACTATCTATAAAGATCCTTAGGCCGATAGCTGTTGTTCTTTGCATGTGTATATTAATGAAAATAATTTTATAGATTACTTCACTTAGGCCGTCTAGTGTATTTTCTCATTATTTAAACACTCGTCATGATCCAGTGTTATTTTTTTTTATTGTGACTATTAATATTAGGTCTTTGAAGCTTGTTTTAACCAATGTCTATGAGAATGACATTATTTGAAAATTAGATTTGTCAGATTTCTTCATTTTCTCTACCCATTTCAGCCCATTCATCTTTTATTAATTATTGTTTTTATTTATTTTTTATTTTTTGAATTCACCAATTTTAAATTTAAAATACTCCAGTTATTTATTTATTAATTTATTGTATTCATATTTAATCAATAATTTTTATCTATCCACATAATTTTTTTATTTTCAGCTTTTACCTATTCACATTATTTTTGTCAATTCATTTAGTTTTTCATCAATTCCTTTACGTTTTTCGTTTACAGATCCAATTTTCACGTTCACTCCTTAATTTATTGTATTCATATTTGATCATTTTATCAATCCACATAATTTTTGCTAATTTTCAACCTTTATCAGGTCACATTATATTTGTCAATTCAGTTTTTGATCAATTCCCTTCAAGTTTTTAGTTTACAGATTCAATTTTGCTTTGACATTTCACCGACACATTTTTATTCATTCAAAGATGGCCGCGAGAGGCGTCAGAAAATAATAGAAAAAGCTTTTTCCCCCAGAACACATTATCATTCACAGTCAGTCATTTCCCCCCTCCCCACCCTTTCTGTTTTAGACCCCCTCCCCTCCCTCCCCTCCCCTCCTCCCTCCCCTCCCCTCCCCTCCCCTCCCTCTCCCCCCCTCATTTCCCCTTTACCTCGTTTCCCTCACTCACGCCTTTTTAATCCTCCATCTTGGAACGCGACCCTCGTGTCCTGAGGGCGAGGTGATGGATTATGGGAAGAAAGGATTTGTAGGATGGAGTGGAAGAAGAGAGAGAGAGAGAGAGAGGAAGAGAGATTTGTGTGAGGTGCTTAGACTATAAGGACTGAGAGAAAGAGAAATTTGTGTGAGGTTGTTAAAATATAGGGATTAAGAGAGAGAGAGGGGTAGGTGTTTGAGAGGGGGAAAAAGAAAAAATATAAGAGAAAAAATTGATAGAGACAGACAGACAAACGTAACTATGGAGGGAGAATGGAATAAAAAGATAGACCGAGAGGCAGAGAGAAAGAATGAAAGATATATATATATATATATATATATATATATATATATATATATATATATATATATATATAGAGAGAGAGAGAGAGAGAGAGAGAGAGAGAGAGAGAGAGAGAGAGAGAGAGAGAGAGAGAGATAGATATATATATATATATATATATATATATATATATATATATATATATATATATACCGTACACATAGACACACACACATATATATATATATATATTGAGAGACAGAGGCCAAAGAGCGAGAGACACAGAGAGACAGAAATCGATAACCGTCGAGAGAAACAGATATTTATCGAAAGAGAGAGAGAGAGAGAGAGAGAGAGAGAGAGAGAGAGGAGAGAAACCGATAACAGTCGAAAGAGACAGATTTACCGAAAGAGAGAGAGAGAGAGAGACATCAAGAGACAGAGACCTAGAAACATCAAAAGAAAGAATGAGAGACAGATTCGATAACCTTCAAGAGATACAGATGTCTATCGAGAGAGAGAGAGAGAGAGAGAGAGAGAGAGAGACGTCGAGAGACAGACACCGATAGCCGTCAATAGAGACAGATATCTATCAAGAGAAAGGTGAGAGAAAGAGACACGCCGAGAGACAGAAATCTGTATCTATATATTGAAGGAGAAAGAGAGAGAGAGAGAGAGAGATTTAGAGACAGAATCCGACAACCATCGAAAGAGAGAGAGAGAGAGAGAGAAAATAGATTGAAAGTGAGAGAGAGAGAGAGAGACATCAAGAAATAGATTCGATAACCATCGAGAGATACAGATATCCGTCGAGAGAGAGAGAGAGAGAGAGATTGAAAGTGAGAGAGTGAGAGCGACATCGAGAGACAGATTCGATAACCATCGAAAGATACAGATATCTATCTAAAGAGAGAGAGAGAGAGAGAGAGAGAGAGAGAGAGAAAGTGAGAGAGAGAGAGAGGCATCGAGAGACAGATTCGATAACCATCGAGAGAGAGAGAGAGAGAGAGAGAGAGAGAGAGAGAGAGAGAGAGAGAGAGAGAGAAACAGATTGAGAGAAAGAGAGAGAGAGAGAGAGAGAAAGAGAGAGAGAGAGATTGAAAGTGAGAGAGAGAGAGAGACATCGAGAGAAAGAGAGAGAGAGATTGAAAGTCGAGAGAGAGAGAGAGAGACAGATTCGAAACCATCGAAAGATACAGATATCAGTCTAAGAGAGAGAGATTGAAAGTGAGAGAGAGAGAGAGAGAGAGAGAGAGAGACATCGAGAGACAGATTCGATAACCATCGAAAGCTACAGATATCTATCGAAAGAGAGAGTGAGTGAGAGAGAGAGAGAGAGAGAAACAGATTTTGAGAGAGAGAGAGAGAGAGAGCTAAGACGTCTTGTCAGTATTAATAAGACCCCGGCGAGATGGTCCTCATCCCGTGTTGACCCAAGCTGCCAAGGAAATAATGCAAACAAACTGTTGTTATTGTATCTGGTCTTGCCATTTCCTGGCGGAGGGATGAACTTGTCGCGTGTGCCTGGCGTCGCTGAAGAGGAGGAGGAGGAGGAGGAGGAGGAGGAGGGAAGAGGAGGGAAGATCCTGTTCGAAGGAGTTACACAGTAGGAGCTCACTCAGGATGGTGGCGGTGGCGGTGGCCCTTGTAAAGGACAAATGGGACTCGCGCCTTGTTTAGTTTAGTTTGGTATTATAGGACTCACACTTACATACACACACACACACACACGTATGTCGTTGTTGAAGTGGTTAGGTGTCGCTCTCTCTGTGTGTGTTGTCGTTGTTTATTGGTGGTGGTGTCGATGTCTTTGTTTTGTATTTTTTTTTTTTTGCTGCTTATTTATTTGTTGTTTTTATTATCTTTCTTTCTCCAAATCTTCAACTGAAGCCCTTATGGACAGGGTCAACAGCTAATGTATATAAACATAAGAGGGCTTCAAAGAGAAATCAGCCTGCAAAGAGAGAGAGAGAGAGAGAGAGAGAGAGAGAGAGAGAGAGAGAGAGAGAGAAAGTTATAGGAAAAGGTGAAACACAAATGAATAATGATAAAAACAGTTGTTTATGTTGCTGTTGTTGTTTTTGTTACTATACCAGGGAGGGCGTCTTTTAGTAATGTTTCACATCTTCCGTAACCTTTCTTCTGCAATAATTTACAAGATCAGTTATCCAACTATGGCTTGGTAAGATTGTACTAAGGAGTTTTTCCTCAGAATGAAGACGGGAATTGGCATAGGAAAGAGCGGGTCACTCAGGGACACCACTGCAAACAGGAAATAGGCCGATGAAGCACTGGCACCTGCAAACGGTCACTTTTTAAGCCACGGGATAAAAGATTTTGCCGGGAGTTCTTTTTGCCCTAAAGAACCGCGTCAGGTCTTTCGGAAAGCCTTTGGAAAGTGTCAAGGGAGAAATTAACAGTGTTTCAAGGTACCTGATTTTGTCCAACAAGATGACGTCGTCACTACTAAAGTATTTGACCCCGAATATGTGATATGGTCCACATTTCATCATTCGGATGTCAACGCAAAATTTCGAGAATGTCCGAGCATTTTATTTTTTTCTAAACAGTTAAATGAATTGCTGACCATAAAGTCAAATCACTTGGAGAAAAATTGTCAACAATGCTTTCTTAATAAAGGAAAAAACACACACACACACACACACACACACACATATATATATATATATATATATATATATATATAGATGGTGTGTGTACACATATATATATATATATATATATATATATATATATATATATATATATATATATATATATATATATATATATACTACAAGCAAATGTACGAACTGACAAGTTCATCCTAAGTATTTGTTCAGGCATGAAACATTTCAAGGTTAATATTATCGTTATCGAGCACAACGGATATTTGAAGAAATATTTATTGTATGATTTGTGGCTTTCGCTATAGAAGTAAAATACGTTATGTTTATTTTGTAGTTATATTTTTAAGACTAATTCAGGATTTAAAAATTATATGATATGCCATTTGACTCTTGAATTATTTTACTGATCGAGCGAGCGAGCGAGCGACAGGGGAGAGAGAGAGAGAGAGAGAGAGAGAGAGAGAGATGTGTCGTTACGTTGTCGTAATACCATATATTTTTTCCAGCGTTATTTCACACACACAGAGAGAGAGAGGGAAAGTAATATCATTTTAGAGTAAGAGAAAGAGAGAGAGAAAATAGTAAGCCAAACGCCATATTCTATGTAGTATCATTTTAGAGGGAGAGAGAGAGAGAGAGGGTGGGGGAGAGAAAGTAGTAAGTCAAACGCCATATTCTATGTAGTATCATTTTAGAGAGAGAGAGAGAGAGAGAAAGTAGTAAGTCAAACGCCATATTCTATGTAGTATCATTTTAGAGTGAGAGAGAAAGTAGTAAGTCAAACGCCATGTTCTATGTAGTATCACTTTGGAGAGGGAAAGAGACAGACAGACAAACAGAGTTCTATGTAGTATCATTTTAGAGTGAGAGGAGAGAGAAAGTAGTAAGTCAAACGCCATATTCTATGTAGTATCATTTTAGAGAGAGAGAGAGAGAGAAAGTAGTAAGTCAAACGCCATGTTCTATGTAGTATCATTTTAGAGTGAGAGAGAGAGAGAGAGAAAGTAGTAAGTCAAACGCCATATTCTATGTAGTATCATTTTAGAGTGAGAGAGAAAGAGTAGAAACGATGTTCTAGAGTATCACTTTGGAGAGGAAAGAGACAGACAGACAAACAGAGTATCATTTTAGAGAGAGAGAGCGTGAGTGGTGGGAGAGAAAGTAGTAAGCCAAAACGCTATATTCCGTGCAGTAGAGAGAGAGAGAGAAAAAGAGAAAGTATTAAGCCAAACGCCATATTCTGTGCAGTATCATTTTGGAGTGAGAGAGAGAAGAGAAAGAGAGAGAGAGAGAAAGTATTAAGCCAAACGCCATATTCTGTGCAGTATCATTTTAGAGGGAGAGAGAGAGAGAAAAGTAGTAAGTCAAACGCCATATTCTATGTAGTATCATTTTAGAGAGAGAAAGAGCTATGTAGTATCATTTTAGAGAGAGAAAGAGACAGACAGAGAGAGAGAGAGAGATGGGGGGAGAGAAAGTAGTAAGCCAAACGCCATATTCTATGTAGTATCATTCGAGAGAGAGAGAGAGAGAGAGCGGTGAGGCGTGAGTAATTCCAGGGCGTATGCATGTGTGTATGTTTGTATGTGTGTGTGAAATATTGAGCGAGAGAGACCAGGCGTCCATCCTGGACCCCGGGTGCATAATTGAGTAGTAATGGAGCGGCGATGGAGCTGCAGTAGCCAAACAGGAGCAGTGCCTCTCTCTCTCTCTCTCTCTCTCTCTCTCTCTCTCTCTCTCTGTGTGTGTGTGTGTGTGTGTGTGTGTGTGTGTGTGGAACTACATTAAATATATTATTATTAATCTTTGACTGAAGAGGAATAAATGTGTTCCTTCTCTTTCTCTCTCTCTCTCTCTCTCTCTCTCTCTCTCTCTCTCTCTCTCTGTGAAACAATATTAAATGTTATTGCCGTCCGACTGAAGACGAATAAAACTAACCGCTGCCCCTCTTGCCATCTCTCTCTCTCTCTCTCTCTCTCTCTCTCTCTCTCTCTCTCTCTCTCTCTCTATATATATATATATATATATATATATATATATATATATATATATATATATATATATATATATATATATAATTCTCTCTGTGTCTTAACAATTTCAAATGGTACCACAGAATAAGTTTAAATTACCTTTACTAGTATGGATATATACTTTATAATAAACTTTCTCTCTCTCTCTCTCTCTCTCTCTCTCTCTCTCTCTCTCTCTCTCTCTCTCTCTCTCTCTCTCTCTCTCACATGACAAATATTGTCGATATTTCGTGATCCCATTTTAAGGTGATTTTTCAAAGAGGATTTTCCTCCTTAAGGTAAATAAATTGTATCGGGGAAAAAAAAAAAATCTTTCCCAAATGCTGCAGGTTTTTTTATTTATTTATTTTTATACTTTTTCAGTTTCAGGACTTTTCTTCAGCTTCTTAATCACGTTTACCTTCATGGTAATTAGTGTTACCTTTCTTAATGTTCTTGTGTAATTGCTCAATGACGAAATGGAAATGTTAGCCATAATATAATTGCTAATGTATTGCGAGGGTTAGATTACCAAAATTATTGATTTACAGGCATCAAGAGTTTTGATTTTGTAGAAAAAAAAAAGATATTTTCTCTCATAAGTTATTCATCTTAACTTTTACTTATAGAGGATTTTAAAATGAAAATCACGAAAACCCATAACATACTTTATCATTAAGGTCATTAACGACTCCAACTAACAACAAAAACAAAATTAAAATAAAGATTATAGTTACTTAAAACAACAAATGAAATTAAAACTACGTCTCAATCTCCCGGTTTTTAAGCTTCTTTGTTTCCTATTTATTTTTCATCTTTATTTAGCCATTGATTTATTCTATTTCTACCTTTTCGTTATTTTTATTTTGTTGTTTGAAGGATGGCGCAATCTCGAGAGGGGTATTTTATTTATT
>NC_089756.1:36273761-36296261 GCF_040412425.1 Macrobrachium rosenbergii | reverse complement strand
AACTAAGCACAGCAGTGCCCCGGTAGAATAGACAGACAGTGCCAGCAGAGAGTGAAAGCTTGTATGACCCAAATTAGCCATTATTAGAGAGAGAGAGAATAACGGCTGTATTTTAGTTTTATCTCGTTTTCTAATTTTGAATAGGATTCTAATTTTGAATAGCATCTTATTTACATTTTGCAGATAGCCGCTTCATAGTTGGAAATGAGAGAGAGAGAGAGAGAGAGAGAGAGAGAGAGAGAGAGAGAGAGAGAGAGAGATGAAAAGAAGAACACTGTTAGGACTTTAACTTGAAAAACTGAATAAACATTGTGTTGTTTCCATTTTTTGTGTTTTTTTTTTACATTTTACACGATTGATCTTATTTCTATCGCATAACCACTGATTATATCTGAGAAAGAGAGAGAGAGAGAGAGAGAGAGAGAGAGAGAGAGAGAGAGAGAGAGAGAGAGAGAGAGAGAGAGAGAGAGAGGAGTACCACTAATGACTTGAACAGAAAATATCGTAAAGATACATTTCCAGTTTCTCATATATTTATACACATTTTTGAACGATACTTCACGCAACTGATCTTTTTCGTATAACGGAAATAATGAGAGAGACCAGTTTATGGGTTGGGGAAACAGCCACCAATAATCAGATACGTAAATAAATCATTTGAAATAACAGCGAATGAAGGGCTCTCATACATTTACACCGTCCGTTTCGTAACATATCTATCCTGTCAGAAGCATCATTTCCGGAGCCCCACTCGAAACCGACGAGAGTTATTGACGTTAGTCTCCGCCTTTGTGTCCCCATTATTATTGAGATTTGATTTTTTCACTTTTCGTATTTTAGCCCCCTGGACCTGACAGACTTCCTGTCTGGAAATTAATTGTATGCAGTCTGTTTTTAAATTGTTATCGTTTTTAATATTTTTAATATTATTCTCAACATTAGTACTGGCACTAACATTTTTATAATTGCTAATTTTTACTACTACTCCAGCAACTGCATGGATATTGCCAACTATCATTTTTATCATGTTATCTCTTGTATTTAAATCTTGTGTATTGGAATGCCTCTACTTTTTATATTCCATGTATAAGGCCCCGAGCTAAAATAAAGAATATTATTATTATTATTATTATTATTATTATTATTATTATTATTATTATTATTATTATTATTATTCTTATTATTGAGAAAGTCTTTTGTGTAGAGAAAAACATCTGAATATATATTTTCTTCACGATTAAATGGTTACATTACTGATGAACCAAGCTTGTGATAAAAGAAACGCCTCTTTGTTTCATAAACGAAAACATCTAAATTTATTTTTCTGATTGGCAGTGTACAGCACTCAAATAGCTTCGAGAGTGAGTTTGGTTGAGATTTCTCTTAATAACTGATAACCCCGTAGGGGGGCAGGGCCATCAGCGCGCCTCATGCGGTGCACTGTAGGCACTACCAAAGGTTCTTCCAACCCCTTTCGTTCCTTTTACTTTACCTCCTTTCATATTCTCTCTTCTATCTTGCTTCCCACCCTCCCCTAACAAATGATTCATAGTGCAGCTGCGAGGTTTTCCTCCTGTTACACCTTTCAAACCTTTTACTGTCAATTTCCGTTTCAGCGCTGAATGATCTCATAGGTTCCAGTGCTTGGCCTTTGGGATGAATACTATATTTAATTCAATTCAATTCAGTCATTAACTGGTGATTCTATTTTCTTTGCTGCTGATTTGATTTGATTTGATTTATGAATATTTGGCTACGAAGCCAAGCGCTGGGGCGCTTTCAGCTGTTCAGCGCTCGAGACAGTGAAAAGAGGGAGTCTGAGTGGTTGGACAGCAAGATGGCAGAAAAGAAGTGGAAATGGAGGTCAAGTAAAGGCTGGGTGCAGCTGGCGGCCGAAGGACGCTGCAAATAACGTTTAGTAATGCCTACAGTGTACCACCAGAGGTGCACTGACGGCACTAACCACCTACGGGGATTTTCTTTGTTATAAAACATTCCTGTTCCATATCTGTAGCTTCACAGCCCTCGTCATTCCAACGCTCTTGTATATATTTGTATTTATTTTAGTAATGTGATAATCGTCTACAGCTTTGCTTTGAGGCTTTTCATCAGTTTAACAGAAACTTACCCAGTTGATAAATATATATATATGTATGTATATATATATATATATATATATATATATATATATATATAATATATATATATATATAAAATATATACTACATATATAATATATGTACATATATATATATTATATTATATATATATATATATATTATATATATATATAATTATATATATATATATATATGTATTATATATATACTGTATATATATATATATATATATATATATATATATATATTTATTTATATAAGCTCCTGTTGGTTTCAGGTTTCAAGCCCTGAGAAAAAGGAAGGACTGAGTATCGAGTTAATAACGTTGCCTTGCGTAATGAAAACAACATTGCAAAAGCCTTTACTTGATCTGCGCGTAGGTAGTGGGACGTGCTAAGCTCAAAAGATAGCAAAGCAAGAATTCATAGAAAAATTGTGATAATTATAGTTGGTAAAATACAAGAAGAGCATTTGTATTAACCCATAGTGTCCTTGTACAAACATTGTGGGAGTTTGCTAAAGATATGGGATAATCATAGCTGATACAATACGTAAGGGCCCTTCGTGGTCTTGTACACAAAGCAACGGAACATGATAAGAATTTACGAAAAAATTCTGGGCAAAAGAAAGGCATAAAGGCCGCCACTAAAGTTCAGTTACACCTGCGCAGTTATGCCTGCACAGTCGGCCTGTCCAGGCAAAACTGAACCCACCAATGTTCAGTTTCGCCTGCACAGTCGGCCTGCCCAGGCAAAACTGAACCCACCAATGTTCAGTTTCGCCAGCAGAGGCATAACTGAGCAGGTATAACTGAACGTTAGTGGGTTCAGTTTTGACCGCACAGGCCGACTGTGCCCTTGTACACCTTTCACAACCTGTAACTGAGCCAGGATCCAGAGAAGAACTGAACTGAGCGTTAAGACCGCCACTAAGAAGACCTTGCCGGTCTTGTACAATCAACAATAGATCGCAACAAGAATTTACGACAAATCCGGCATAATTCGTCCCCACTTTGACGAACTGGCGTAAGCCAATTTTTCCCCATTTTCAGAAAATTGGCTTCAAAAAGAAGAGTTCGACATTATGCAAAGCTTTTAATTAGCCTCATCTTTTGAGGCAATTTGGTTTGAAAATGTGACAACACAGACAGCTGAAGTTTTGATATGTTATAGAGTATCAAAAATTGAGACACAGGTGCTGGAGAACTCAAAAACTTTTAAAAACTAGGACACCCCAGTTCGTCAAAACAGGGACGAATTATAGTTGCTAAAATCTGACGGCCGACCGGAGGACCAAATTGCAGCCCTCTTTTTGTGAAGCTGGAACACATGCAGTGATGCATTGCAGGCGCTATAGTAATAAAACACATGGATATCTTTTCAGACCATAAAAACCTTATATTTAAATTGATTTTCTTTTAGATCCACAAAAAAAAATCTTATATTCAGCTTTTATTTCCATATAGTTTAACAAGAAACACATGGAAACCTTTTGTTGGACAGGTTTGTCGATAATGATACATTTATATATACATATATATATATATATATATATATATATATATATATATATATATATATATATATATATATATAGATAGATAGATAGATAGATAGATAGATATATATATATAAATGATCATTATGATAATATATACACACACACAGATTATATATATATATATATATATATATAATATATATCATTATGGATATATATATATATATATATATATATATATATATATATATATATATATATATATATATATATATATATATATATGTATATATATATATATATCTGTATTGTGAAGCCATATATTTCACAACATTTTTCATAAATATAATTGCCATGATATTTTTTTTTACATAATTGTCCTTCGGTGGATGTCTCCCTATCATGTGTGCAAACATGCATTCTCTCTCTCTCTCTCTCTCTCTCTCTCTCTCTCTCTCTCTCTCTCTCTCTCTCTCTCTCTCTCGTCACCACATCTCCCATCTCCTTCTCCGGGTCCTTCCTCAGACATTATTGGCTTCATCGCTGTAATAAGATGAGTATAAATAAACCCGAGAATATGTAATGAGGCTAATTTCAACCTACGGTCGCTCGGGCACAAAGGCGCCTTTTGCAACTCTAACAATGACGTTGCTTCTCGACGTCGGCATTAAATAACGGCAAAAAGGATCCTATGCGCTCCTCTTTTATTTATCTACGATTTTCTTGATTTTTGTTGGTGGTGTTACAGTGGGTGTATTTCGTTTGATTTTTTTTTTTGTCTTTTTTATCGTTTTACCTTTTATTTTCTACGCTTTATACTTTGTTAACGTAGATCTTTGCAGTGATGGAGGTTGTAATCGCTATTGCGTTGGAGGGAAAAATGAGCCTTTACTGTTACTTTAATATATAATTAGAATACTGATGTTTTTTGTTGTTGTTGTTGTTGTTGCACTTGTACATTCCAGCTGCCGTTTTGTTTCTTCAAACTCATCTGCCTCTACGTTGTTCACCTACGAAGTCCCGGATCCATTTTGCTTTTTTTTTTCTTTTTAGTACATTCCTCAAAATTGCGTGAATGATAATCGATGAGTATATATATATATATATATATTTATATATATATATATGTTTATATATATATATATATATATATATATATATATATATATATATATATTTTATAATATATGTTTATATATATATATATATATATATATATATATATATATATATATATATATATATATAAATGTGTAAATTTTAAATGTAAATTTTGTGAGCTGATGGAACAACAATGAATTCCTTCTGCATGAGGAACAGTAAAACCTTTCATGAAGCATTTATTAAATATCTATGAAAAGATGTTTCTATATATATATATATATATATATATCTATATATATATATACATATATATATATATATATATATATATATATATATATATATATATATATATATATACATGATGCGCCTTTTTCTCCTGAGAGTGGATGGCTCCAGAAGGAGTTTCATTACTTGGTTGGATCAAACTAGGAGCTGAGACATTGGGCCTATTAACCTCATCTCAAAATCTTTTGTAAAATAGGCTTAGCTAAATCTTCCCAACGGCACTGACAGTTTTAGGCAACAGTTACCTGTAAAAACCATAATGATTTACCTTTATCATCATGGTATTTTACAATCATTTTTAATTAAGATATAGATAAATTTTTACCATTTCTATTAGTGAAAGAAGCAAGAAAGTTGACATAAACACTTTCTAATGTACTCATCATCTTTTTTAGTGTAAATGTTTTTTTTTTTTTTTGTCAATGTCTTTCGACAGTTATATCGTTGTCAAAGTCAAACCGCTACCAATACGAGGTCTTGCAATATAGAGAATTTAGGCCAAAGGCCAAACACTGGAACCTACGAGGTCATTCAGCGCTGAAAGGGAAACTGAGAGTAGGAAGGCCTGAAAGGTGTAACAGGAGGAAAACCTCTCAGTTACACTATGAAGCAAGCGTTAGGAGAGGGTGGATAGCAAGATGGAAGAGAGAGAATATGAATGGAGGTACAGCAAAAGGAATGAAAGGGGTTGCAGCTAGGGGCCGAAGGGACGCCGCAAAGAACCTTAAGTAATACCTACAGTGCACCGCGTGAGGTGCACTGACGGCACTAGCCCGCTACGGGGAATATATCAGGTCTTAAACCGGCAGTGTTCTCGTTTTCCAAACTTAATATGCGAAAGGTTTTCAGTATGGTTAATACCTGCTAGTTCCAACGATAAGAAAAACTAGTAAAGAAGCTAAACAAAGCTTTAAAAAATCATCAAAAAACAAACATCATCGTTTAAAATCCAAAAAAGTCTCAGCGACAGACTATTTGCAGCAACCATCCTCGAACTAGACAGATCCTTAAGGGACCCTCGACCGCGTCATCCCGGGCAATGAGACCGTCGCGAATCCTACAACAATGAGGAATCCTTCCTCCAGTGTGTCCTCACTCAGAGGGTCAATGGCTGAGATGACCCCTGTAGCTGCTAAAGCCACCGTGAAGGGAATGTTTACCTTTGGGTCTTTAAGAGGCTGACGGATCACTCTTTCGGCTATCATTGAGGTCACTTAAAAATTAAATTTTTTTTCTTCTGATTTTCTTGTATTGGAAGGGTACCGAGACGGCTGAAATTAATTTTGTTATATTAGAGATAAACTGTCGTGATTGTGATAAGCAACTGAATATTCAGAACAGAATATTCTCCAGTTAGTGTGATTTCGTTTGAAAATATCAATTTTTATCTCATAATTTTTTAGTGTTTTGAAGCACAAACTCTGGATTAAGCCAAATTTCGGTTTGAGATTAAGATATATCGACTTTTAATATAACAGATAAATGAAAAGATAGATAGATGGAATTAGAATCTCGTAGCCACACCAGGTATATAAGACAAATTGCCAACAAGTAGCATTCCAATTCAATACAAATTCTCTAACGAGAAGTTTATCGCTGTGCACCCAAAATTAAAGACAAAAAAAAATCTTTATTTGCAGATCTATATACGCACCAAAAAATACTACCAACACTAAATCATCTTACAATGTACCCGGCGGTCAAGGGGAATAAAAGAAATAAAAAAAAAAGAAATAAATAAAAGAAACGTGTACCTTCGCCAGTGGTCACTCGCCTCCTCCATTTGACAGACACGCGCTGTCCACGGGCTCCCGATATCGAGCCTTTGGCTGACCAGATCGAGCTGACCGGACGTTGCATAAAGAATCGTTTGTTTGGCCAAAGGGCCTTAGATTGAGCTGGCTGCCCGTTGCAAAAGGACCTTTCGGTTCGGTGTTGAGAAAAAGCTTCAGGTAGTCGGGATTTGAAGGACGGCAACTGGCCACGAATTTGGGGGACAAGGAAACGATATAAAGGCTCTTATGACGCGTGCTGTCTCGGTTACTTAACTTGGAATTTTTGTTGTTGTATTTGTATTTTCGAGGTTTTCCATTTTTCAAAATTATTTTTTTGGTCATGGATTTTGTTTTCGATTATCTGGCAAAATACATAGTGTCCGAACATGATAAAAATAATTTTCGTTTTGTTTTTTAGAACATTTTCAGTCAACGATAGCCACTGAATTTCTACTTAGCTACTGAGAACATTTAATCATCAGAGTATAGCCTTGGCGTTCTTTATAATTTACTGTTGATATTTAGCAATTCTGATATTTCATTCACGTTCAAGTAATTTTTAAGCTCACCTCCTGCTATGACCACTACCAATACGATCAATATTACGACACACATGCTGTAAATCAATACATATGTAACATACGACACGCGTCGGAACAATTAAGCTACGAACACCCACAGCCTCCCTCGACCTTCCAAGGCTTAAACCAAAGTAATTGTTGTGTTATTCAACCAACTGTCGACAGAACGAGAGAACAAGCCCTGAGCCAGGGGGAAACAAAAGGATACTGGTTTCTGTAAAACCACACCTAATGGAATCCTCGAATTTCTCGCTTACTCGCTCTGCCAGTCAGTAACTCGAGAGAAACAAAAAATAAATAAATAAATAGAAATTACCAACCTTATGCGTATTGCCAAAAGGGACCCGACGAGGAACCACCTTGACCAACCACCCTTTTTGCACTCACTTCACGCGCCCCATTCACGTGCCCATTCACTATGACGCGGTTGACTGGTCCGATCAGCTGACCACCACCGGACAAGAACTCTATAGGTGTCTGCGCAGGCAGGAGGCTGACCAGCAGACCAGCGTGAGGTCCGGTGTAATATTTCTTTCTTTCTTTATTTATTTTTTGTTTAGTTAAAAGGGGGAATGAAAGCCATCTTGGATTCCCCAAACGCATTCGCGTGCTCTTCGTCAATTTTACTGGTTAAATAAAAAGGTTATTTTTACTTTTTTGCGTCTAAATATAAATAAGTGGTCAGTTTAATGTTGATGTATTTAGGTTATTTACTCTTTACGTCTGAGCATAAATAAGGGTCCATATTTTTCTCATTTCATTCGCATTGTTTGTGGTAGCGGCATGATTTAGCCTCGGGTACCATTTGGCATTTGGGATCGTTTTACCAAAAAGCTAATGAGCATTTGGCTATGTGCAATTATTGTTATTGTTGTTGTCGTCATTGATGTTCTTGTTTTTATTTCCTAACGGAGAATGAAATGAGCACCTCTTCCAGGTATAATAATTATCATTGCTACTATTATTAACTATTATTATTATCATACTGTTCCTACGACCGTTTGCTATCACTGTTTTTCGGAAGCCATGAAAAACTTATTTTTACTTCTAGTGTCTACTTTTTCCTAATAATAATAATAATAATAATAATAATAATAATAATAATAATAGTCAAACTTCTCATGGTAATTGAAATCTGAACGAAAAAGTGAAACTCAAAAACTTATTATCTCATTTTATGTTACTTTTGTCGTTCTATCTTAGTTTTTTATTCTGTTTCCAAAATGTTTTCATACTTTTTTTACTATAATAATCGTATTTATATTATCTAATCTTACTCAGTCTTAAACTGAAATGAGGTTTCGAAAAATTAAAAAAATTATTTTACCACAGAATGAAAGCCATATATCATTTGCACGGTTGATCTAAAATCAACTTCTGGTATAGATGTGCCCTGAGAAATATTAAAGAAAATAATAAGTTAAAAAATAATTTATTAAATGGAAATGCTAGCCAAAATTTACTTGGATATTACAGATAAAAAGTTCTGCAGATTTTTATAGCCTTAGTGCAGCTTTAGATGTTTTGGTCATTTACAGTTTTACACCATGATTTAGACAGAGATAATTAAAATATACGAAGCGTAAATGAAGGTAGTCAAGGAATTATTTTTGTAATGAAGATAAATAACATTGTTTATCAGAATATATTACCTAAAGCATCTTACATAGTCCCACTGCTAATAAAAGTTCATCCTTTGATTAAACATGTTCTCAAAAGATCAACTAGCAAAATAAAAATAAAAGAATTCAGTAGAAACTGGGTGACTTACCGTATCATTTACCTTGAATGCATTACATGCGCACCCATCTCTGTAGACAGTGAATAGGAAGAAGACACTCTTGCATATTTGTGTTCTTCTGATAACAACCTAACGTGTTTGCCTCCTTCAAACTAGATGGGTGCATATAAACACATGTGGGTTATATATGCTCATATTCTGTAGATACTACGGTAGAAAGTAAGCATTACAATGACAGGTACTTAAATTCTATTTGCAAATTAATGTGTTTGATTACAATAACAGGTACCTAAATTCTATTTGCAAATTCATGTGTTTATCTATTATATCACATGTCAAAGTAATCAAAGGAAATTTGTACACAGACCTTGGTGTCTTTGATATAAGAATGGAAGTTAATGGACATAGGTATCTTAACAAAAAAAAAAAAAAAAAGTAAAAAATGCGCCAAAGTTTCTTCGGCGCAATCGAGTTTTCTATACAGCGTATAATGCTGTATGAGCCGCGGCCCATGAAACTTTCAGCCACGGCCTGATGGTAGCCTGTCCCACAGCGTTGCCAGACGCACGATCATGGCTAACTTTAACCTTAAATCAAATAAAATCTACTGAGGATAGAGGGCTGCACTTTGGTATGTATATTATGTTTGATGATTGGAGGGTGGATGATCAACATTCCAATTTGCAGCCCTCTAGCCTCAGTAGTTTTTAAGATCTTCGTGCGGACAGAAAAAGTACAGAAAACTAAAAATGAAAATCCTAAGGTGTAGAATACTGCGATTTCCAGTTCATTGTACTCAAAAGGAGAAGCGCGTAAAGACCGTCCGTTCTGGAGGGGGGGCGGGGGGAGGAGTGGTCAAGAACGAGGTCGTGCTCTCTTCAGATTGATCTGTAACGGCTCCTGAGGATGCTGAGACTCTCTGGAAAATCTGGAAACACACAGCTCAATAATATCCATGTTAGTAAATAACAAGTTATTGATAATAGAGTTTAAATACTGATGAATCACTGGAACAAATTTATATTTATATTTGGTCTATTCCTCTTGATTATATCCAAGTTAGGTTTTAACATTACAAGCCATTTCTTACTTCTCACTGTAAATATATATATACAGTATATGTATATATATATATATATATATATATATATATATATATATATATATATATATATATATATATATATGTATATATATATATATATATATATATATATATATACATTTATAATATATATGATATACACATATACATACATATATACATACATACATTCATACATGCATATATATATATATATATATATATATATATATATATATATATATATATATATATATATATATATATATATATACACCCATTCTTGCATTGTTCTGATTCAGTTTTGCGACCTCCTGCATGCTTGTCCAGAATTCATGTCGAAATGTCAGTCTATATAATATTTCCTTTTGATTTGTAGTCGTCAAATGCTTCTGAAAAATTAACAGTTGAAAATTCTCTACTTCTTCTAAGCAGCTAACACTTCAAAACTATATATAACAATTATCGTGGCCATGAAGACAACGCCCTCATGACCATCCATCTTCTTCATTATTTTTCTATCTCTCTTTCGCTTCGTTTTCACCCTTTTTCTTCTCCGTCTCCTTTCTCTTTCCGTGTCAGAGCCTGAATAATAATAATAATGATAATAATTCCCCCGCCTCTCTCGACAAGCCTTGAAACAACCACAACCAACCAAGCCAACCAACCTGCACAAAGGACCGCAGAGTCGTGAGACGCCCTTTGCAACGCGATACACATATTCCCTCGCATAGGGCGGCAGCGGCGGCGACTCCTCCCCTCCCCCTCCCCCTCCCCCTCCCCCTCCACCGCCTAGTCGCATCGGCTCGTGACCTCTCGTATTTTCATTGCATTTAGCTCCTGCTTATGAGGTCCTTTGACGTATCTGTGTGGCGGAAGGAGGTGTTAGCATCCAAAGGAATATGTGTCTGCCTGGCTGGAGGTGACGTATTTGTCTTAGCAAATGTTATCATATAACGGTTTATGTTATCCAAGGCACTTTGCCTGCCTCCTCTTCCTCCTCCTCTCCTCCTCCTCCTCCTCCTCCTCTTCTTCTTCTTCTTCTTCTTCTTCCCCTCCTCCTCCTCCTCCTCCTCCTCCACCTCTTCGCCAGACTATTTCTCCGGAATAACGTCTCCTGGCGCAGCTGTGCTTATCCGCATGGTACCCCCACAGAGGGTTTAGTTCTCTGGAATGTGTGTGTGTGGGAGTGGTTGTGCGACTGTATGTGTTTGTTTGTGTGTGTGTGTTTGCTTGTGTGTGTGTTTAAGCCTTACCTTCTGTTTTTTTTATAAAGGTGTTCTGTATTTTCATTTTTTTCTTGCCACCAAATACCCTCTCCTTTCCCGCAATTGCAGACTCATAAAGTGCGTAGCATTTTCCATCTAAATTATTTCCTAGAAGTAAATGAATGAATAAACATGTAATATTCACTTCATTACCTTCACTGCCATAAGAACTGAAACAACCGAAGTTTCGTGAATCGTTTCTTGTAGTGAATATCTTCGAATTAATATAACGTGGCGTGAGTTGTTAAACCTAGGATTTAAGTAAATATTAAATTGCTTACCTGAATTCCAGCATCGTGGAATTCTGAAATTTAAGAACAACAAAAATTCCACGTGAACTACTTTAATAGAACATGTTTCAGAGTCCATGTTAATCAAACACCCACTTGTTAAATTATATAATTCCTCGTTTATGCCACGAATTACAGTAAATTATTACTGTCACGACTTTGTTTAAAATTAAGTGCAATGCACTGCGTACGGAAAAGAATGAAGCTAGCGGGTTGCAAGGTTGGTGGGGGGATCTGGGGTTGGAAAAGGTTGGCCGCCGGGTGGTACCTGGGGGCAATGGTAGTGATCGCACAGGTGATGGTAGTGATGGTACCACTGATATTGGTAGTTGTAGGATTCTGAGGCCACGCAGCGAAGACCAACGTGGATCCAATTATCCAAGGATGCAAAATAAACAGGTTTGCCAAAGGGGCGAGTAAGAGAGAGAGAGAGAGAGAGAGAGACCATCGTTGGGGAAGGGGTGAGGAGGGGGAGAGAGGGGTAGTTCAGTTAGGAAGAAACATGAGTCTTGAGGGTGTGGTAGAGACCCCTGGGATGATGAGGAGGAAGGGAGAGTGAGAGAAATGGTTGAAGCAATTCCTTCTTCGCCACCATCTCCTCCTCCTACTACTCTTCCCCTCACCCCTAACCCCCCCCCCTACACACACACCCCTCACATCTAATAAAGACCTTCCGTTCTGTGCCATTGGAATAGTCTCTTCCCCCTCCCAAAACCTAATTAATAGCGCTCGTGCAAATTCTGTGTTTGACACTTAATAAACAATCACCGATATATACCTGTTTGGGCGGGGGGGGGGCGCCTTCTTCGGCGCTTCCTCCAACGCCCGGTTTTTCAGCGTTTCTCTCTCTCTCTCTCTCTCTCTCTCTCTCTCTCTCTCTCTCTCTCTCTCTCTCTCTCTCTCTCTCTCTCTCTCTCTCTCAGTGCAATTGGCGAAGAACTGGTCGCCGCTTGTCGATGCGAGAAAATGCTTTTACTGCCACTCTTAATATACCAGCGATTAGAATGCTGCTTTTATCATTAACAAAACTGCTTTTTTCATTACGATTGTTACTACTACTACTACTACTACTTTTCAGGCTATTACTGATACTAACTCTCCTAATACTATTACTATAATTGAGATGTATTTAGATCGAATTAAAAGAAATACGATGACTAACACTGCTGCCATTACTGTTATTATTTCTACTAGTTTTATTTGTCCAAACATAGAAGTTAGAAAATTTACTTTTTCAGCGACTACTGTGACGACACTGTAATGAGTAAACATTATTATTATTATTATTATTATTATTATTATTATTATTATTATTATTATTATTATTATTATTTTATTTACATAAACTTCAACCAGGTTTTAGTCTATGTTTATGTTTATATTTATTCTAAAAAAGGAATATACAAATTATCATTATCATCTCACCTTTATTTCAGTGGATTTTTATGCCATGAACGAGATCATTAAAGCTTCAACTTTTTTAACCCAAAGGTCAGTTAAATTGCATTTATTCAGGAAATTTACGAAATATACTTTTATCGTAACTTGCTGTTATTCAGCCTAACCAAAGGTCTCCAGAAATGTGTTTTCTGAAAATGACGACTATATTTCTTTACATTTAAATCGTCTTTCCCTCTTTGGATTCTCTTTTGGTGCACTGATTGGTATTTGACATGTATTATTTGTTATTATATATGTATTTTATGCATGTATGCATGTATGTGTATATATATGTATATATATAATTATGTGTGTGTGTGTTTGTGTGTATGTTTATGTATGTATATATATATATATATACATATATATGTATATATTTAAACATAAATATATATATATATTTATATTGATAAATTTATCGTTTCCTAAATATTTCTTAGAGCAAACAAGAGTATAGGGGAAAGATGACTCATGATTTCTGGACCATTAACATTGTTATGCTACAAAATTTTTAAATATTATATTCTCTATCAATATAATCCACACAGGAATACAGAAGTAATGTAACGCCAGTTGTTTCGAACACAACAACAATAGCATGAATAGCGGTAGCTGCTGTAGCATCAATATTACAAATAAAGAAAGATTTTCAGATTTATCTTTGGCAAGACATCAATAATAAAACTAAATTGATCTTTGAGCGGTAAATAAATTTGACTGTAATTTTTAAGCGAGGATAAGAATGGCATATTTTCTTTGCTAAAAACTAGCTGTAATTTTTACCTGTACAGAATAAAATAGTGGGAAATTATAGATAGGTTTAGCTTAATCTTTTCGTTTCAAAGGGTATTTAAGAGATGGTTTTTGGGAGCGTACAGGGGGGCGTGAATTTCGGTATCAGAGATGGCGTTTCATCACATTCACCTCCGTCAGAGATTAGGTTATCGGTGGCCTGACCGAAGCGAGACGGCGGTGGTGCAACCGTCGCTTGGTATTTCGGTGATCACTTTCTTGGTCAAGGTCTGGAGAGTATAGGGGCCTTTACTCTCTAGACCTTGTTCTTGGTAACGGTGAGAACAAGGATTGTATTCAGAGTAACCATCTCTTAGAAGGGTTGCCTCCCAAGGCTAAAGGCTGAACCGCTGGTTTGGTATTTCTGAGAGTCCTTCTCCTAGAGGAGTTGCCTGCCAAGGCTTAAGAGTCTCTTCTATCCTACCTCGTGTAGTAGGCAGGGACTTCACACCCTGAAGTGAATGTTGCTAAGAAAAACCACCACATTAACCACTACACATAAAGATGACTGAGAAGAATCCCACTGCGTCTGAATAAGTCACACTCGGTCATCCACCGAGGTATTTAGTTGATTGAGAACCCCGTAGCTGCAACCCCTTTCGCTTCTTTTACTGTACCTCAGTTCATATTCTCTTTCTTCCATCTGACTCTCCACGCTCTCCTTACAATTGATTCATTGTGCAGCCGCGAGGTTTTCCTTCTGCTACACCTTTCAAACCTTTTACTGTCAGTTTCCGTTTCAGCGCAGAATGACCTCATAGGTCCCAGTGCTTGGCCTTTGGACTAAATTCTATATTCAGTTCAATTCAAGTCATTGATTGAGGGACACCTTAGGTGGTTGGGCCTTACTAAACTGAACATAATCGGATCCTCCTAACCAACATAGCAATGGCATTTTTATGGCGTCGCGTCTTTCACCCTGAATTCTTGCTATCAGTCAAGAATAACAAGGAAGGTGACCCCCCCTCCCCCGCCTCTTAGGGGATTACATGAGTAAGGTGGTGGTGGGGGTGTCCGGCACTTATCTAGACAGTGCACTAAACCGATTTGCCTCCAGTGAAGGGGCTGAGAAATTATTATTATTATTATTATTATTATTATTATTATTATTATTATTATTATTATTATTATTATTATTATTCAGAAGATGAAACCTGTTCATATACTGTAGAACAAGCCCACAGGAGTCACTGACTTGAGATTCAAGCTTCCAAAGAATATTAAGGTGTTCATTAGGAAGAAGTAAGAGGAGGTAAAGGGAAATACATAAAGAGAAAATAAATTATTAAAATAATTAGATGATATTAGCAGGTGAAGAATGATTCTACTTACGGAAATGAGCTTTGGGAATTTTGACAAAGGTGACGGACGGAGGTGTTTCAGGAACAGTCATCCCTGAGAGTTGTATAGTGCCTGGTATAGTGTCTTGTAGACACTTGTGCTTGTCGAAATCGATAAGCAGGAGTCTGTGCAGGTGTTGGCAATAAGCAGTTTGGGAATAAGCGTGATATAGATAAAAATAGAGATAGGAGGAGTTTCTGCAGGTGTTGTTAAGGTGAGATAGATTATGGGAATGAGCGTGATAAGAATAAAAATAGAGATAGGAATAGGCGAAAGGAGAAGTAAAAACTAAATTAAATAAATGACGCAAGAAGTGTTTTGACACGAAGGATCTCATTTTCTCGAGGAACTATTTAGATGTCAAGGCTGGATTTTTTAAAATTTTGTGGTAAAATAAGGAATTTTTTATTAATTTTGCAGTAAAATAAGGAATTTTTTTATTAAGTTTGCAGTAAAATAAGACTTTTTATAATTTTGCAGTAAAATAAGGGTTTTTTATTAATTTCGCAGTAAAATAAGTTTTTTTTATTAATTTTGCAGTAAAATAAGGACTTTTTTTTATTAATTTTGCAGTAAAATAAGGAATTTTTTTATTAATTTTGCAGTAAAATAAGGACTTTTTTTTTTATTAATTTTGCAGTAAAATAAAGGCTTTTTTTATTAATTTTTGCAGTAAAATAAGGACTTTTTTAATTTTTGCAGTAAAATAAGGACTTTTTTTATTAATTTTGCAGTAAAATAAGGACTTTTTTTATTAATTTTGCAGTAAAATAAGGACTTTTTTTATTAATTTTGCAGTAAGATAAGGACTTTTTAAAATTAATTTGGAGTTAAATAAGAAATTTTTAAAATCAATTTTGCAGTAATATAAGGACTTTTTTAAAATTAATTTTGCAGCAAAATAACGACTTTTTAAAATAAATTTTTCAGTAAAATAAGGACTTTTTAAAATTAATTTTGCAATAAAATAAGGACTTTTTTAAATTTTCCAGTAAAATAAGGACTTTATAAAATTAATTTTGCAATAAAATAAGGACTTTTTTTATTAATTTTGAAGTAAAATATGGACTTTTTATATTAATTTTGAAGTAAAATAAGGATATATGAAAAACAAAGGGGAGAAATGTATGTTTTGGCACAAGGGATCTCGTTTTACCTAGGAGCGATACAAGGTTCAAGCAGCCCGTGCTGGCATAAGGCCAGATTATACTATAACACCAAAGGAGTTCAAGTTGGAGGTTTTTTTGTTTAAATTTTGACGCTGAAACCTTTTTGAAAAGCTTATATAAATAGCGGCCATTCAGAGGTCTAGATCATGGAAGTTTATTATTATTATTATTATTATTATTATTATTATTATTATTATTATTATTATTATTATCATCATCATCATCATAATGTGCGATACTTTTAGTTAACTAAGAAGCTTTCACATAATGTAAACAGTCTATTTCTTGCAAATGAATTCATATAAAACCTAAACTGACAATGGCAATTAATTATCAATTTAGAATTTTTTTCTCAAAACGTAATGGGTTGTTTTGACCTTGTCTTAAATCTCCTTTTCATCCCTGGTTTTATCTTCAGTTATTAGCTAGCTATAATTAACTAATAATCAATATTTTTCCTAACAGTTTCTTAAATTATCCCAAAAAATAAATCCTTTCTCTTTTTACTGCCAAGACCAACATGATCCACTTTACAATCTTAAGAAATTATGCTCAATTCTGTTAACAGCTTTTTTTTTCCAGGTTCTTTATTTGATATTCCCCTTATGCGGTGCACTGTAGGCATTACTTAAGGTACTTTGCAGCGTGCCTTCCTTAGGCCCCTAGCTGCAACCCCTTTCGTTCTCTTTACTGTACCTCCTTTCATATTCTCTTTCTTCCGTCTTACTTTCCTCAACCCTCTCCTAACAACTGATTCATAATGCAACTGCTTTGAGGTTTTCCTCCTGTTACACCTTTCAAACCTTCTTTCATTTCCGTTTCAGCGCTGAATGACCTCATAGGTCCCAGTGCTTGGCCTTTGGCCTAAATTCTATATCAATTCAATTCTTTATTTGATATCTGACAAGAAAACGAGTTAGATTATACTATATTTATTCACTTCAGTTAAAATCTAATACTCACCATACAACTTGCAATAAAATTATATTTAGCTCTTGTAAAAGTATCATGTTATTTTGATAAAAATAATTAATGAATCAGATCACTATTATTTTGTTTTTACTTCTCGGGATCATTTATACAATAAAGTAATCCTTTCCATTTTTTTTATAATTACAGATCATGACCTTTGACACGAAACATAATTGGAACTCAACTCATAAGTTCCAGCCATCTGAAGGGTAAAGACGTAGACGATTTTACCTTGTTAGTTTAGAAATAGCTATAGTTTATCTAATTCCTTCTTTTACGTAAAAGAAGAGTTCCTCTGTCTTGTTTTACATTAAGGTAGCAAAGAATATCTAAACCTTTTTCCTTTTTTTGGAAGTAAAGCATTACGTTATAAATTGAAAATTAATTTCCTTAGTATTTTGCGTTTTAACCTTATTCAATTTGTCCTTTTGCAATAAAAGTACATGATCATCACATATTATATCATGAATGAGGTTTAGCGTTAACCATTTAGACTTTCCCGTATCGTAATTCCACTTTTTTAGTGAAAAATGTTTCATGAAGGATTTACAGGTTTACATCACGCATTGTAGAGTTTTGCTATTTTCAATTTTCGTATTTAGCCTTCTGGACCTGCTTCGGTAACCAACTAGGGTCCCTATAAATTAATCGTCTGAAAAATGTATTTTTAATTGTTATCATTTGTAATATTTTTTTTTTTGCTATTATTCTCCATATAATTACTGTCATTAGCATTATTATGAATTCTATTTTTTCTGCTTCTTCAGCAACTGTGTGGATACAGCCGATTATTATTTTTATATAATGTTATCATATGTATCTAGATTGTGTGTATTGTATTTGTATATTCCCTGTATATGGCCCTGAGCTGAAATAAAGGATATTATTATTATTATTATTATTATTATTATTATTATTATTATTATTATTATTATTATTATTATTATTACAGGATATGCTGTATATCAGGTCCACAATAACATTCAGTGGTGAATTATTGTTGATTTTATAAAATCAACAATAATTCACCACTGAATATTAATGTGAACCTGATATACAGCATTATTATTATTATTATTATTATTATTATTATTATTATTATTATTATTATTATTATTATTATTATTATTATTATTATTATTATTTTGCGTGTGAAATTGGTGCTCATGTTCGAACTATAAGCGTTGAAGGAAATTCTTTCATGGCTTTATATAAATGACCTATTTTACAATCTAGCCAATTCAGGAAGACACTTCGGCTATGTGGCGAATGGTTAATACCTCCGTTACATTGCCACTGCGTTTCCATAGATTGGACAGGGACAGGTGAATTTTGTATATATGCCTTAAATCTCAAGGTGAAAATTATGAGTGAGGGATTGAAACGTTTATAGGTATGTACATTTCATAACTCTTTTTTCTGTATTTCCTTTTGCCTTCTCTTACTTCCTAATTCTTCGTTTTAACGTGCTTTTATACCCATTTTTATATGGGGTAAGCACGGTGCCTTCTTTTGAAGGACTTCCTAATGAACACCAAAATATTCTTTGGAAGCTTGCATTTCAATGGCCCCTGTGGGCTTGTTCCATATAAATAAGGTTCATCTTCCGAATAATAATAATAATAATAATAATAATAATAATAATAATAATAATAATAATAATAATAATAATAATAATAATAATAATAATATGTGTAATAAAAATCCACAATTATATAGTAAATATATAATATAAAATAAACATTACTGTACAATTGTGAATTTTTATTACACAGATTCTTTTTCACGACATTGTGAATCTCTTAGCAATAATAATAATGATAATAATAATAATAAAATCATCCTTTTTTTGGTACTGAAGACTAATCTTTCTCCTTCCATATTTTTATGCGACCAGATCGTTCAGCTTTGCCCGTTTTTATTTAATTTTACTGTTGCCGTAATCAAGTTTGACGAATTAGTTCGATATTTTTCCGTAAGGAAAATTAATCCTTTGTTATTTTCGTGAAACTGCTCTTCTTCATACTTTGCTCTTTTTATTTTGCTAATAATTATTGATAATTATTTATGTTTCATATGTCAAAGTCACTTCCTGTAGCCTTACAGAACTTCATAACTTATGTGGTGTTAGATATTATGATCATTCCATATAGTCATGCGGGAATAAAACGTAGATATATGTATGAATAATATATATATTATATATTTATATTATTTATATATATATACACACATATATGTATATACATATGTATATATATATATATATATATATATATATATATATATATATATATATATATATATATATATATATATTCATATTTACAGCATATTACAGACAGATCATAAAATATTACTAAAGGTTAAGCTGCTATCCAGATGTAATTTGTTCTCTAGATAATGGCAGTTAAAAGATATACATAAGCAATTTTTTGTATATAATTTTTATGCTAGTATACTGAGTTCACTTTCAAATCATGATTATTTACTTTCAATAAATGTACAGTGTGCGTATATAGTGGATTTAATCATCTAAAATCGAGTATTCTGCGTATGAATTTATAATATTCAATATGAAGACAAACTGGTATATGTATGTATGTATATGTATATATATATATATATATATATATATATATATATATTATATATTTATATATATTATGTATTATATACATACATGTGTATATATACATAAATATTTATACATATATTTATATATATATATCTATATACGTATTTATATATTAATATATGCTGCTCCATATGTATATTTATATGCACTTTCAAATATTTTTAGGTGATAAAGTGATAGGGAAAACATTATAACGATTTGCAAAATTCTGAAAATAAAGAAGTTTTAAGAAACAAACAATAACTTTAGAAATACCTATTAACAGTATCCGTTAAACCCATTACCCACATCAGGAAAATTATTATTATTATTATTATTATTATTATTATTATTATTATTATTATTATTATTATTATTGATGGAATAAATGAAAAAGAATTCTGAAATTAAATCATTATAAAAATATAGAATTGGCATTAAATCAAATATATATACAAAATATATGTAATTCAGAATGAACTTGGGAATATGGAAACCAATAAGAGACAAGTAATAACAGAAATATGTCAGTGATTGACAGCCATGAAAGGAAACTACGTAGTAACTGAGAAAATAATAATAATAATAATAATAATAATAATAATAATAATAATAATAATAATAATTTTGTATAAGGTCCACAACAATATATCAATAGAATGTGAGACTTTATAAATATGTTTAAAAAGCTTTGGACTGACGATGAACCCAGGGTAGGGTTCGAAAGCTTTTCATACATATTTATAAAGTCTCACACTCTGTTGATATATTATTGTGGACCTTATACAAAATTACCTGTTCTCGGCATTGAGAGTTCTGCACAATAATAATAATAATAATAATAATAATAATAATAATAATAATAATTTTTATAAAGTCTCAGATTCTGTTGATATATTATCGTGGACCTTATATATAATTACCTGTTCTCGGCATTGAGAGTTCTACACAATAATAATAATAATAATAATAATAATAATAATAATAATAATAATAATAATTTTTATAAAGTCTCAGATTCTGTTGATATATTATTGTGGACCTTATACAAAATTACCTGTTCCGGCATTGAGAGTTCTACATAATAATAATAATAATAATAATAATAATAATAATAATAATAATAATAATAATAATAATTTTTATAAAGTCTCACATTCTGTTGATATATTATCGTAGACCTTATATATAATTACCTGTTCTCGGCATTGAGAGTTCTACACAATAATAATAATAATAATAATAATAATAATAATAATAATAATAATAATAATAATAATAATAATAATAATAATAATAATAATAATAATTTTTATAAAGTCTCACATTCTGTTGATATATTATTGTGGACCTTATACAAAATTACCTGTTTCGGCATTGAGAGTTCTACACAATAAATAATAATAGTAATAATAATAATAACATCGTCGACTCAGCAGCTTTACAGAACCTTCAGAAACCAAATAAACAAAAATAAGGATAAAGTTAAGCAGGCGCAGAAGTAACCAGCAATAAAGGAGCCTTCAAAACCAAGTTCAAGGATACGCATCAAAATTAACGCAGCAGGAAGAATCCTTTGGAAAAAAGGGGCGAGCGAAGGATACGCGCGAGGTCCTTTGACGAGAAATGATATATATAATACACACGTTTCCTCTCTCTAGTCAGCCCAGAACTACCTATAAGCACAACATATAACTTGCTTTTAGCCGCAGGGGGGAGTGGAAGCAAGCAAGCAAGCACAGACGAACGCAGGCATATACTGTACACACGCACACACACGCATCCTCCACAAAGACGTCCCTCTCCCCAGGCCCTTGAAGGAAGAGCCCATCCACTCCTCTTCCTCCTCCTCCTACTACTCCTCCTGGATCTCCTACTCCCCCTGCACCTCCTCCTCCTCCTCATCTCCCTCCTCCTCCTCCTCCTCCTCCTCCTCCTCCTCCTCCTCCTCCTCATCTCCCTCCACTTAGACCCTTGTTGCATCAAGGATTCAGGGTTGTCTCTTCGAATACCTTGAAGATGTGTCACCACCTCAGGAGAATCTTCAGAAGGAGAAGAAGCAACGGCGGCAGAAGCATCAGCATCATTTCTCTCTCTCTCTCTCTCTCTCTCTCTCTCTCTCTCTCTCACCCACTCTCTCTCGCTCTCTCTTTCTGACACAGACATACACACATACACAGCAGCAGCAGCAGTAGGCCAAGCACCAGAAACAGCAGTAGAAGCAGCAGCAGCACTAGTAGCAGCAGCAGCAGCACTAGCATCACAGCAGAAGCATCAGCATCACAGCATCAGCACCAGCATCAGCAGCCTCTTTGGGGCGTGACTTTTCCTCTCCTCTCACCTCTGTCCTGACCAACGGGATGCTGCAAGTCAGAGTAAACAGGCGCGTCAGGGTTTGTCGCTTGTCAATAATATTTC
>NC_089756.1:36258761-36268761 GCF_040412425.1 Macrobrachium rosenbergii | reverse complement strand
TGGTGAATTAATTTGCTTAGTTTATTTCTTTCCTAAATGTCTCACACGCTTATTTATACTTCAGCTGCTGAATCTTGGATGAACCCGTTATGCAGAAAACTTTCACAATGTTATTCACGTCATACACTTGCACAGAAAACTTATCACCAGTATCACGCACTCTTCCCCCCACTGCCCTTTCCCCCTCCCCTACCCCTTCCCTTCCACCCTAACCCTCACCACCATCCCTCACCCACAGGCACAAATTACACTGTTCTCCTCTAATTTGCATGTACTTTCACACTTACAATATTTAAATCCTTTGTTTCTCTGAATTATATTCTCTTTCCTTAACCCATTTTCCTCCAGCCTCTCCACATGACGAAACCACATCACAACACTTTGGGTCATCCTACCACATCACAACACTTTGGGTCATCCTTTCATGGTTACCATGTACCCTCACAACCTTAGTTATGCTGTAAATTTTATCCTTCTTTAAACACTCAAAAACTTTCCTTAGTTATTAAAGTTTCTCTTCACTATCCCTAAATGCTGCTTGTTCACCTTTAAACATTGCCATTTACAGAACATTTGCTTCGGACAACTTTGCACCTTCATCTAATGTCAGTTCTCTGATTTCAATCATTGTGCCATCGATAAAGATGGAGACATAGCAAACCATGTCTCAGAACGACTTTTACATCAAACCTGTCACTCTCCTGTCTACTTATTAATGAAAACTTTGAATCATCCTCAACAACTGATCGTCTTTACCATTTATCATCAACACTTTCCAGATGATCTCTCTCCAACCCTTACTTTCTAACTTCTCGTACATAATTTAATATTGGTCCACTGGTATGGTGGTCAGTGTCGTGGCATGCCACTCAGATGTCGCGGGTTCGCGTCTCCCCCAGGGCAATGAAAAATCACTGGCTCCGTATCATGATCAGTTCTGCTGCCGTGTGGGGTCTGTGGTGGTTAAATTGAAACCAACATTCTTTGGAAGCTTGGATTTCAAGTCAATGGCCCCTTTGGTGGGCTTGTTCCATGTAAATGGGTTTCATCTACTGAAATATTAATAATAATAATAATAATAATGATAATAATAATAATAATAATAATTGTATCTCTATCACCACTTATCTCGTCTGAACCCGCACGCTTCCCCTCTTATCAATCTTTCGGTCATCTGTCGTCAATTCTCAATCGATATCCGACCATAAACTTCGTCTGGTACTAGGTGATTTTTTTTTCTTTTATTTCTCGAGTGGTTAAAGTCGACTATTTGTCGTTGTTTCTAAACCAAGCCCCCAGGTTCGAATCCCGGCCAGAGCAAGAATACTTATCAATTATAATTCTCTTTGGTTGTAATTCATTCTCAGGGCTTAGTGAATTGGATTCCAAAAGATATATGTGGCATCATATACATATATATATATATATATATATATATATATATATATATATATATATATATATATATATATATATATTTACTCATATATATATATATATATATATGTATATATAATATAAAATATATATATGTAAATGCAAAATATATATATATATATAAATATATGTATATTATGTATATATATATTTGTTTTATAAATCGTCTTACATGTTATTACACGTTGTCTGGGAAAATATACATATATATATATATATATATATATATATATATATATATATATATATATATATATATATATATATATATATAGTCTCAAATTAGGCGGAAATCTTAGCTTAATGATAAATAATATTGCCAAGACCAGGAAGAACATTCTTTATTACAAGCTTTCGAGGTATAAAACCTCATCATCAGGCTGAAAAAACCGACAAGGATGAGAATCAATAAAATTACAATAAAATGAATTGTCATAATAAATCTTCAGCAAAAATACTAACGAAATATAAAATGAACAAGTAAATACAAACTAAAAGGGTGAGACGTAAAATAACGAAAAATTAAAAACACAAACATAAAAATATGAAAATAAAACTATAGTGAAATGTAAACAAACTACCACTCACAAAGTAAAATATTTAACGACCTAATTGAGTACCTACTATGAAATTACACGATAGCTAGTTGAATACCAGACGAGTTGTTGTTCAATTCCGGCTTCATCTTTTTAATAGTCAGCGACTCTGAAATTAAAAGGTCCAGTCTGTTTGAACAAAAGACAGTACCCGAAAATCCAGGTCAGTGAAAGGATGGTCCTGTGCTAAACTGTGTTCTCTAATGGCAGAAAAGGGTGGTTTGGAAAGGGGAAACCTAGTTCTAACAGAAAGACCTCTGTGTTCCAAAATTCTGTGTCTGAGCCAGCGGGAACTAGATCCCACGTATCGCAGACCACACTGCGAACAAGTGAACAAGTAAACGACACAGGAATTAAGGTCCACAGGCAGAGTAGGCTTCTCTCTCAAAAGTGATCTTATTGTAAAAGGATTACAGAAAACAAACCGGAAACTGATTTGAGGGAAACAATGCTTAAGTATTTCTTGTAACTTTTTTCGGACCATATAGCTACTATGACCAAGGTAAGGCAATTTAATGTACTTTACATCTTTATTAGCAGTACTATACACCGGTCTGGGACAAAACTTTTCATTTAAAAAATTTTTCAGAACTTTGTAAAATACAAAAATGGGATATGAGTTTTCAGAGTTTTAATGAATAGGTCTGATTATTTAGATAAAATTAATGAAATACTCTCTGACAATACAAAATTTAGGATTTTAAATGTAGATATTGCGAGTCACATTTTGAAATTAGAAGACAAACTAAATAGGTTGCTTAGAGGTCTGAGAGATAAGATTGGGGAAGCTACATATAGCTCTTTATTTGCTTCAGGGTCTAAGCAATTTAATGTAAAGTACATTAAATTGCCTTACCTTGGTCATAGTAGCTATATGGTCCGAAAAAAGTTACAAGAAATACTTAAGCATTGTTTCCCTCAAATCAGTTTCCGGTTTGTTTTCTGTAATCCTTTTACAATAAGATCACTTTTGAGAGAGAAGCCTACTCTGCCTGTGGACCTTAATTCCTGTGTCGTTTACTTGTTCACTTGTTCGCAGTGTGGTCTGCGATACGTGGGATCTAGTTCCCGCTGGCTCAGACACAGAATTTTGGAACACAGAGGTCTTTCTGTTAGAACTAGGTTTCCTTTCCAAACCACCCTTTTCTGCCATTAGAGAACACAGTTTAGCACAGGACCATCCTTTCACTGACCTGGTTTTTCGGGTACTGTCTTTTGTTCAAACAGACTGACCTTTTAATTTCAGAGTCGCTGACTATTAAAAAAGATGAAGCCGGAATTGAACAACAACTCGTCTGGTATTCAACTAGCTATCGTGTAATTTCATAGTAGGTACTCAATTAGGTCGTTAAATATTTTACTTTGTGAGTGGTAGTTTGTTTACATTTCACTATAGTTTTATTTTCATATTTTTATGTTTGTGTTTTTAATTTTTCGTTATTTTACGTCTCACCCTTTTAGTTTGTATTTACTTGTTCATTTTATATTTCGTTAGTATTTTTGCTGAAGATTTATTATGACAATTCATTTTATTGTAATTTTATTGATTCTCATCCTTGTCGGTTTTTTCAGCCTGATGATGAGGTTTTATACCTCGAAAGCTTGTAATAAAGAATGTTCTTCCTGGTCTTGGCAATATTATTTATCATTAAGCTATATATATATATATATATATATATATGTGTGTGTGTGTGTTTGTATGTCTTCTTATTTCAAATTCATAATATATATTTAATCACAATTCTCTCTTCTCATAACACAAGTCTTAATTCTCTTCCCTTATCAAATGAAGGAATTTTATTACCTGCAAATTAGCCAGGAAAGTGGGAGGTCCTCGTACTCGTTCGGTAAGAATGCATGTGAGCACATCATGAATAATAACATTACCCACAATACCCCCCCAAAAAAAAAATAATTCCACAATAACGTGAATGCAGAATGACGATCAAAAAACCCTCAGTTTTGCGCTTGCAATGTATTACACTTGTCTGAATTATTAATTATTATTAATAATTATTACACTGCGCTGAGAATTCGAGAACCTGCTGAGTTCTCATCTTCAGCCGACAATGCAAAGGATGAGAATTCATCGAGAATATGAACAAACTTGACTGTACAAATTAGAGTCCAGATTTTTTTTTTATTATATTGCGAGATGACGTTCGTAGATTTTAGGTCTCGGATAATAATAATAATAATAATAATAATAATAATAATAATAATAATAAATAATAATAATAATAATAATAATAATAATAATCCACAATTATATAGTACACTATATTACGTTAACACTGATGAGGAACACCGCTTATGTGTCCGAAATTCTTTTGCTTGTGTTACTTAACATTAGTAATATATTTTACTGTATAACTGTGGATTCTTATTACACAGATTGTTTTTCAAAATAGTGATAATAACCATAATATAGTTATAATAATAATAATGATAATTAAGATAATAATAATACAGTAATAATAATAATGATAATAATAATAATAATAATAATAATAATAATAATAATAATAATAATAATAATAGTAATAATGATGCATGGAGAAATCTTATTTTCGTTTTCGAAACCCTTAAGTATTTATTCAAGTAATTTTAATCTGCAGTAGTCCTTAAGAGTAACTTCTATTTTTTTACATATATATATATATATATATATATATATATATATATATATATATATATATATATATATATATATATATTATGAATCAGTTTGTGTATACATTATATATATGAAATATATTTGTATATATACATATGTATGTAATATATACATATATATATTTTTCATATATATAATATATACACAAAAATATTATATATATATATATATATATATATATATATATATATATATATATATATATATATATATATATATATATATATATATATATATGAAATTCCTGTAGTTTCTCTTACGGTATAATTTCTCACTCTGTCCTGTCATCTGATTCCTAAATTCTTCTTGGCTTATTCCCAAATTCCAAATTCTCTTAGATATAGTAGTTTCATTGTTTTACTTGGATTCATCTCCTTAGAGCACTACAGATCATACCTTGCTTGTAATATAAAATCTTGCTTTCGAGTGCAATTTCAGTCTAATTGACTTCTAAATATAATAATAAATTTCAAGGTGTTTTTATAAAAAAAGTAAATACTTAAAATTTCATGATCACTTCAGTTCCGGCTCAAGACAAGGTGAAATCTTTTTAAAAGCCTGTCTAGATCATGTAGTAACTAAAAAATCAAATATGCAAAACTTTTGCCATTTCCTATAAAGAATATTTCTTAAAAAGTAATCTATAGCCGTTTCCAAATGGGAAACTGTTACTATTTCCTAAAAAAAAAATCTAGTTCCCAAAAGAAGAGAGCTGTTACCGTATCCCAAATAACAGAAGTAAGTGTTACCATTTCCTAAAAAAAAAAAAAAAAAATCTGATACCAATTTTTTTTTTAGAGAAGGACACTCTTACCATTTTCTAAATTAGCTGTTATCATTTCCCAAGAGGAAAACAATTATCATGTCATATAGGGTCACCATGTCCATAAAAGGAAAACTGATACCATTTTGTTTGGAAAAGGACATTTTTACCATTTTCTAAAACGAAAGTTGTTATTTCCCAATAGGAAAACAATTATCATGTCCGAAAGGAAATTGTCATGACTTCCTACAAAGAAAGCTGTTAATTTTTATTGAAAAAAACTTTTACCATTTACAGAAGAGAAACTTTCCATTTCTCAAAAAGATAACTATTACCTGATCCTAAATAGGGAGGGACAGGGGGAGACTTACCGTCTTTCGGCTTCCTACGTGTTAAGGAATACAATCAAAAGATTGGGGCCTTAACTGTACTGACGTCTCCAGTCAGAAAAACAGTCTTAGTTAGTCCTCAAATAATAATGATAATAAATGCCTCCTTTTACTTCTTCCGGATAATAATAATAATAATAATAATAATAATAATAATAATAATAATAATAATAATAATAATAATAATGATATAATAATAATAATAATAATAATAATAATAATAAATGCTTTATTTCGCTATATATACACTGGAGTGAATCTTATACATAGAGTTTAAACTACAAAATACTTTAAAAAAAGTAGATTAAAAAAAAAATTACGTTTTAACAACATTAAGCATATCTATGCTAAACTCCTCCATATCCCCAAAACAAAGTTATCACTGGTCATCAGCATTTTTATAAGGTTTTTCACAAGTTTGTTACTTGATGACTTTATTCTACCTAATACACTCAACACGGGCCTCCGTGGGGCGGTTAGTGCCGTCAGTGCACCTCATGCGGTGCACTGTAGGCATTAGTTGAGGTTCTTTGCAGCTTGCCTTCGGCCCCTAGCTGCAACCCCTTTCGTTCCTTTTACTGTACCTCCTTTCATGTTCTCTTTCTGCAGCTTACTTTCTACCCTCCCCTAACAATTGATTCATAGTGCAACTGCGAGGTTTTCCTCCTGTTACACCTTTCAAACCTTTTATTGTCAATTTCCATTTCAGCGCTGAATGACCTCATTGGTCCCAGTGCTTGGCCTTTGGCCTAAATTCTATGTTCAGCTCAGTTCAACTCACCACTGTTTTGCGTCTTGTTTCATTAAATGTTGGCATACGAAGCTGAACTCAAAAAAAAAAAAAAAATTAGAAATGGTCGATTGCTATGTCCGGTTAAATAATTAATAAATACCATACTCTTTGGAAGATTGAATTTCAAATCAATGGCCCCTGTGGGCTTGTTCCATATAAATACCGTTCATCTTCTGAATAATAATAATAATAATAATAATAATAATAATAATAATAATAATAATAATAATAATAATAATAATAATAATAATGTTGAATAAAATGGCTGCATTTTGCGAACTGATTTTATACTGAGTTTTCTCAATTCTTCTAATAATTCGCTTTTCCTGCACATCAGTATTAGTCAAAGAGGGTCTTCTTCCTTCGTATAATAATAATAATAATAATAATAATAATAATAATAATAATAATAATAATAATAATAATATCCATTATTCAGCCCATACCATACACAGTGAATATAGACCTACAAAGGAGAAACAATACAATACCCTGGTTTTGGGCTTGTTACTGATAAACAAAACTGTCACTCCACATCTCTTGTTTTTTTTAGGTGATTTTCTGCTTAATGATGATTTTGGATGCTATTTTCCATTAATTTTCTTCACCTTTTTTTTTTGGGGGGGGGAAACTGTCCCCCGCACTGCTCCTGTAATTTGTAGACCATTAGCCAAATTGCCATCAATAATTGAATTAGTTATGTATTGACCTATTCTTCGTCTGTTTTCAAGTTATTGTATGTTAGTAAATGTTTGAAGAATGCAATAAAAGTAATATTGGACTAAATCTTCGAGTTAATTATAATCTGTATGGCGAACTGATATCATGAATAGCGACTTGACTTTTATAGAACAATAGCAAGATGGCCTTCATGACTTATTATCACGGGTCTTCTGTGCGAAATTGAAGGTAGATATTGTATGTTAGTATATGTTTTAAGAATATAATAGTTGCCTAAATCTTGAGTGAATTATAGTCTTTAAGGCGAAATAATATTACTGGGAATAGCTACCTGTTTAATATGAAATAATATCATAAACGGGTACGTGACTTATTATCACGGGTCTTCTGTGCCAAACGGAAGGGACTTACAAGTCACTTCTCTAAGAGAAGAAAAAAAATGGAGGGACTTGGAGGAGGAGGAGGAGGAGGAGGAGGAAGGAAGGAAGGAAGGAAGGAGGAGGAGGAGGAGGAGGAGGAGGAGGAGAAGAGACGATGGGAGTGGCGTGAAGTGAATGATGAAGTGAGGATGAAGTGGCGTGTTGTGTCAGCGAGGTGGATTTGCGGGTGTTTGTGAGCCGGTATCCGGATCCGGATGTTGTATCCGGGTGTTTGTCATCGTTCATCCCTTGCATTTACCGCTGCTGCAAGACGCTGTGGTGGCTGCTGCATCTGCTTCTGCTGCATCTGCTTCTGCTGTTTCTGCTGCTGCCGTGTTCCCTCTGTGACAAGAAGGTCGCGCGAGGTCAGCTGGGGTTACAGAGAGAGAGAGAGAGAGATAGAGATAGAGAGTGTAAGAGGGTAGGGGGAAGAGGAAGGTGGTTGCTGCTTCTGCTGCACTGCTGTTTCTGCTTCTGCTGTTCCCTCTGTGACAAGAAGGTCGAATGAGGTCAGCTGGGGTTACACAGAGAGAGAGAAGGGGGGCCTGATGGGAGAGGAAAGGGGGTGGAGACTTAACTCATGCAAACACTCCAGTGGCGTTCGAATCTCACTCCCAAATGGATAATTCATAGCTGGAGGAGCCCTCGAAAATCCTGTCTATATCCTACGTAGGACATCCTCTGCACGTCGTACACACTCCTTTATGCATAAATACTGGCGGGGGCGAATACTTGATATATACTGTATATACTCGTATATCTCTCTCTCTCTCTCTCTCTCTCTCTCTCTCTCTCTCTCTCTCTCTCTCAGCGTACAGTTTGGTTGTCTTTCATTTGCGATAAACACAATGGCCGTGTTTTGGTTACCCCGCGTTCATGGAGGCCTAGTCTTAATCTGTCCTGCCTTTGGTGGGCTCCTTCGAGGAAAGGTGGCTTTGTGTGTGTGTGTGTGTTTGTGTGTGCGTGTGTGTGTACGTGTCTTGTGATGTTAATATCAGCCTGTCTTATCTAATCTCTTATTTTGGTTTCTCTCTCTCTCTCTCTCTCTCTCTCTCTCTCTCTCTCTCTCTCTCTCTCTCTCTCTCTCTCTTCACCTTGTGTGTTGATGTGCCGACCTTCATGTTGTGGTCTTGATATCAAGCTGTTTCGGTTAATCTCTCTCTCTCTCTCTCTCTCTCTCTCTCTCTCTCTCTCTCTCTCTCTCTCTCTCTCTCTCTCTCTCTCTCTCATGTTTACTTACCCATCATCAGGTTTTGGTCTTAATATCAAACTGTATTGGTTAATCTCTCTCTCTCTCTCTCTCTCTCTCTCTCTCTCTCTCTCTCTCTCTCTCTCTCTCTCTCTCTCGTCATTTTCTTAAGTTTACTTACACATCATCATTTTGTTTATGTTTACTCTCTCGTCATTTTTCCCATCATCAGGTTTTGATCTTAACATCAAACTGGTTTTGATCTAATCTCTGTATCTCTCTCTCTCTCTCTCTCTCTCTCTCTCTCTCTCTCTCTCTCCTCGTCGCTTAGTGGCGAACTCCCACTCATTTATCAAGAGTGTATAGAGCGGAGACGAACAGTTGCCTTTCCAGGAATAATCACTAATCACTGTCATTCCCAATCACTTGTAGCTTTGCCATTAATTAATCATAATCCTAAGAGTGGGAATCGGGAATTTCGCGGACACATACGAACGCTTGCAAGGTCTTGCTTCGGTAACATACTAATTTTTTTATGGATGTATATCATATAATTTTACAGAGAGAGAGAGAGAGAGAGTTCAAATTCAAATCTTTACTTCTAATTTACGTTGGTTACCACTTGATGTTTTATAATATTTACAGCAGCTGCATTAACATTTACGAATTGTATTTTTATGGACTTTTTGCATACTTTTAAACTGGAGAGAGAGAGAGAGAGAGAGAGAGAGAGAGAGAGAGAGAGAGAGAGAGAGAGAGAGAGAGAGAAGATGGGAGAGAGAGAGAGACCGAGAGACAGAGATTGAGGGAGAGAAGGAGGGAGAGAGAGAGAGTTTGAGGGAGAGAAAGAGAGATTGAGGGAGAGAAGGAGAGAGAGAGATTGAGGGAGAGAGAAAGAGAGAGACTGAGGGAGAGAAAGAGAGAGAGATTGAGGGAGAGAGACAGAGATTGAGGGAGAGAGAGAGAGAGAGAGAGAGAGAGAGAGAGTTTGAGGAAGAGAAAGAGAGATTGAGGGAGAGAAGGAGAGAGAGAGAGAGAGAGAGTTTGAGGAAGAGA
>NC_089756.1:36246261-36253761 GCF_040412425.1 Macrobrachium rosenbergii | reverse complement strand
CCACATGGCCGAAGGATTCCCCGTTGATTCCTGGGAAGTCACCTTGATTCTTCCCGCGGATCCTGCGGGATCGGGGTCTGAGCCCCAACTCAACGGGGAGACAGCAATAAACGGCAACTGAGATACCAAGTCTCTTTCCCCCCCCTCCCTTCCCTCCCCCTTTTATACGACCCCAACACCCCCAACCCCAGCACCATTCCTTCATCCCCTACTTCATACCTAGCCGCTGTCCTTAGTGGCATCCTTCAGCAACCCCCACCTCCCCTTCTCTCTCCTCCTCCTCCTCTTTCTCCTCCCCCACCCATCCTCTTTTCCTCCCCCCTCCTCTCCTGTCCTCCTCCTCTCCTCCTCCTCTTTCTCCTCCCCTCCTCCTCCTCTTTCTCCTCCCCCTACTCCTCGTCCTCTTTCTCCTCCCCTTACTCCTCGTCCTCCTCCTCCTCTTTCTCCTCCCCTCCCCCTCTCATCTTTCTCCTCCCCCTCCTCCTTCTCCCCCTCCCCTTTCTCCTCCCCTCTGCTTTCTCCTCCACCTCCTCCTCCCCCTCCTCTCCTCCTCCCCCTCCTCCTCCTCCTCCTCTCCTCCCCCTCCTCCTCTCCTTTCTCCTCCCCTCCTCCTCCTCCTCCTCCATTCCCCGAGCTCCTTCGTTTGTTAATTAGCGTCCTTTTCTGCGTAACTGTCTCGACACTCTTGCAGACTTTATTATTCGGGGTCCGTTCTGGCGTGAGGTTTAGATTTGGCAACGAGGCGTTTTTGCAGAGTGCCATGACACCTCTCTTTTTCTCTCTGGTGTCGTTTTGATTCAGTTTTTGTTTTGTTTTATTGCTATCCTTTTTTTTATTTTTTTATTTCTAGGTAGTTTCTAAGATATTAGGACTCGCGCTGGTGAGAGAATGTACTGTAGCCTGCGTAAGATGAACAAAATATAATTGTTCTTCATTTATTCGCCTTATTTACTTATTTTTATTCATGTTATTTTAATTTTCCTGTTTTACTTTTTAATCTGATACAGTAATATGCTTAATGTTAGTTTTTTTACTTAAAAGTGATTAAATCATACTTGGTCATTTTTTTAACAAATCCATTTTTACTTAAAAGTGATTAAATCATACTTGATAATTTTTTTAACAAATCCATTTTTGTACTTCAAAGTTATTAAATCATACTTGGTAATTTTTTTAACAAATCCATTTTTTACTTAAAAGTGTTTAATCATACTCGATCATTTTTTTTAACAAATCTGTTTTTACTTAACAGTGATTAAATCATACTTGATTATTTTTTCAACAAATCCATTATTTACTTCAAAGTGTTTAAATCGTACTTGGTGATTTTTCTAACAAATCCATTTTTTACTTAAAAGTTATTAAATCATCCTTTATCATTTTTTTAACAAATCCATTGTTAACTTAAAAGTGATTAAATCATACTTGTTCATTTATTAAATAAATCCATTTTTTACTTAAAAGTGATTAAATCATCTTGATAATTTTTCTAACAAATCCATTGTTTATCTATTTTCATCTCCAGGACGTTTAGCGTTCATCAACGAGAACCTCTTGCAATTCATTATCTTTTCATTATCTTTTCTTGGAATTCATTATTTTTTTCATTATCTTTTCTTGTCATTCATTATCTTTTTAACACGTTTATCGTTATCTGGGCTTTTAACCTCCCCAGGAGAGCTGTTAACCAGCTCAGTGGTCTGGTAAAACTAAGATATACTTAATAACTTTTGATAATTAAAATAATGAATAATACTGAATGACTTTCAGTGATATCACAACAGAAAAACTGTTACCTTTTATTCCATTTTGCTCTTCTTTTATTACTAATTTATCTAAACGAATGAGACTAATGCAATTTATTTATATTTCCAGGCAATGTTTCCCGATTGTCCTGCGCAGTGTTAAAATAACTCGACCGCAGCTGCGCAGTTCTAAAACTGCTCGTCTTCTGCGCAATCCAGATACTCGATTGGGCCAATATGTTAACTCATGCACTTCTCCAGAAATGTATGCAGATAAATAAACTAAAGAGAATTTAAATATAAATATCAAACGTGAAAATCGTAGGAAGCAACTTAATATTTTTCTTTTAGTTTGTTGCGGTAATTTTCATCACGATTTCTTGCTTTGCGATACTCATTATATTCTCTCTCTCTCTCTCTCTCTCTCTATATATATATATATATATATATATATATATATATATATATATATATATATATATATATATATATATATATATATATATATATATATATATATATATATATATATATATATATGTTTATATACGTATATACATACACACACACATATATATATATGTGTACAGTATATATACATCTAGGTGCGCGTATTTGTGTACATAGGTAAATTGATAGACATCTTAGCGCATATATAGAAATAAAATCATACAATTACTATTTACTGAAATGTACTGTACACCTGAAAAAAAAATACTTCTTTATAATGGAATAGAATCACAATGTCAAAAGACGCCAAGAAATGACATTTTCACATAAATCATCAAAATTAATAAGTTTTAAAAAGAAATCCCTCACTAACGCAACCAAGTGTTTAAGAACTGACAAGGAGCTGAACTCACAACCCATGTAATTATGAACTATTAGCTCACGGTACATTTAATTCCTAACTTCCTACATTTTTGGGCGTAGGGCTAGCGACCTCACCTCTTGAAAATGGCTGAGAAACCCGGAGGCTGTGCTCCTCGGGTGCCAATCCCTCCAAAGTGGCAACAACGTGTGGTGGAAGAAGATATATAGGCCTATATATATGTGTGTTTGTACATATATGTATGTATATGTCTATATATATATATATATATATATATATATATATATATATATATATATATATATATATATTTCGCAGAAGACTTTTCTTGGAGAAATTCAACCGGCTCCATAGAGCGTGAATGCTCATGGTTAGCGTGGATGTAGTAGTGCAAAGAGTCTGCCTGTCATGTTTCCAGAATCTATGCATTGACCACTATTTCCCCCTTCTCAATTTTATATCAGACAATCTAGATGTTTAGTGGCCATTGTAGCATATATCTGACATCTAGACCCTTGTTTGTGCGTTGCTTTATGATGCAAATATTCATTAAATATATGTTTTTTATAAACATAAATTTCTGGGCTTAGGATATTTCATTAACCAGTTAACGGGGTATGATGTAATGTTTCAGTAAAATATTAATGTCTTTTTAAATACCTTTCTATTTTCAGGTAAAATTCAAGATAGGCAGCGTTGGCAATGCATTCATTTTCAAAGCTTAGTAAATATTAACTTGAGACGCAAGGTAGGCCTATTTGATTATCTGAGCTGGTCATTGGCGCAAAGAATGGAGACACCGAGATTCGATTTTCATTTAATGGTTCAAACTATCTTAATACATCATTTGAGTATCTTTCTTAATAAACGACCAGCTATAGAGGTAGTCGCATCCACCACAAATGGCTGACCAAGACCAAGTTTGGACTCTGCTCAGGAGTCAGGCAGACCAGTATCCCACCCAGTCCCCTCCATCAAGTGATAGTGGAAAGTAGTCGTGTGTCGTATCTCCTTTTACGAATTATTGGGTGTCATTTTGGAAGTGCCGTTCAAGTAAGTGCGAAAGCGAAATCAAAAGGAAAGAGAAAAACAGAAAAAGCGTCAGAACCAGCATAACGCCTTGAGGAAACCCTCCGTTTTTTTGACAACTGGATGGTCTTGCACCCCCTTCATTATTATACTCGTAAATAGACAATAAGCAGAGGCTATCCTACGTCATTATAGAGACGGTTAATTCCTTCTACAGGTACGTGTTTTGCCTGCTACTGAGTCCTGAAGGAAGAGTACTTGAAGGTAAGGAAAGTTTTATGTAGAGGTTGAAATGTGGACTAAGTGGATGTAGCCATTCGTAGGCCTAACTAGGAAAAGGCATACGCAAAGTATAAGCTTAATAATTGACAGTTTTTCAGCCATTTATTTTTCGTAACGTTACTGGTCATAATTGCAAATAGTAATCATCATAATAATATAACTCAGAATAAGAATAATGATCATAAATGACGGTAGATGAGGGATGGTTATCTTAATTTGAAGTGCTTGAATGGGGGCCGGAGTTTGACGAGCGTAGCTGTGTAATGTTTGCTTTAATCATTGTAATTTTTTCATAATGAAGATATAGCGTTTATCCTTAATCGTCTATATCATGCCAACCTCAGTTATAACATCCCTATCATTGTTTGCCCATAGAAATACGTAGAAATTACGTCATGAAATAAAGAAAGCGTGATAGGTCTAGGCCTTTGTATGGGTGAAGGGAGAATTTACTCTCATCAACTTTTAAATTGCTCATTCTCGTGAAAGTCAGTAGAAATACATGTCGATGCATAATATGATACAAAAAATAGTGTAACAGGTTCCTTTAGAAAATACATAAAATACCGCATTGTTAATGTTGGAGATAAAGGTATGGCAAGTAAACCTAATCATCGAGTTTATTATGCTTAAGCACTTAGTTTAACGATTTCAGGTGTCTCAGTGATTCTAGAACGTCTTGTTTATCATTTTATTTTGAAGTATGTTGCCGATTTTTATTCACTGACCATCTTAGCCATGCCAGTGCACAGTCCTATCTATAGGACACAACTAGGGTCGAGGACATTACTAAGACACCAACTTTTTCGCCGAGAAGTTACTGGGAAAAACTGATTTTGTGGCTAACGTTGCGTGGATTCCTTGATTAACTTGATATGGATTTAGTGACAGAAATTAAGTTTATTTTACGACTGGCCTTGTAGGACTTTCGTCACTGACGGTGCATGTATGCCGTGATTGGCATTACGTAGTTTTGTGACCTACGGTACATTGATGCTGTGACTAACGTTACGTGGATTTTGTGATGGGGTTAGGCCTATATGGATGTTATTGACGGAACTTCGGCTCCATGGCTAAAGTTCAATTATGTTAGACTTGAGTGGTTTGTGTGATTATTGAGTAAAGTCCTTATATTTCTTACCGTTTATAGATTTTGTTTAATCCGTTAATTCTTGTTGTGTAAGCAGCTAGCCTACACTGACTAACAAAAATAAATTAACATGGTTGGTTGGTTTTAGACTCAATTGGTGGCCCAGTGCCAACACGGGCATTTGCCCAACGGTGTTCCAAAGGTGTGATTAGTTGTTAAAGGGATTAAGAGGCCTATCATTATGAGCGAAGCGCTTTAACATAAACATGATGATCACATAAGAATGATGATCACATAAAGAGTAGGTAGGCCTATCTGTATCATCTAACAGAATAAACCAATTAGTAGCAGTATGTTTTAGATTCGGTTGGCCTTATTTCAGCACGGGCTCTTACTAGGCTCCTTGGGCAGCCAGCAAGTGACGGGTTAAGAAACCACCCTGACATCGAACTGTAATTTCCGACTCAGAATTCCCACTTAAAAATGCACAGCTAAATAAGGTATCCATGCTTAAGTGCAAACAGATTATATTGGAAATATAATATCAGTCAAGGGTTGCACAAATATATGCTACCAAAATATCGTATTAAAATCCATTCCTTTGTTTTTCGCGAATGAAATTCAGTCGCAAATGATTGATTCGCGAAAAACAAAGTAATGAATTTTAATACGATATTTTAGTAGCATTCTCGAAATCTGTAAGTCAGCTTTTTATGTCAGCGGGTAAACAAACCATCAAAAAACTAACTTGCAAATGTGGTAAATAACTAATAAATATGAATACTGTAATAAAATTCGTAATAAAAGAGAACAAGTAAAGGAATAAGAACAGGCTATTGAGGAGTAATAACCGTAACTGCTCTTTGTTATTCTTTACCACACACGCCAATGTAAATTCAGGTTCAAACTACTTTTATTAGCATTGCTATAGTTCATTATTATTTATACTTGTAATACTATATAAATGAGCAACAGTATAAGGAAGCCTTCGTATAATTTGCTGTTATGCCCATTATCGATAAAATAAACCAATGAAAAAAAAATAAACGCAACAAAGTTGAAATAATCTTCGGTGGCTCTTGTGATACTAAACCTCTCCCGAGTAGCAGTTCGAAGATTCGCCAACAGATGGCAGCACCGTCCAGTGTCCACTCGCACCGTGGCGCTCTTGGGTACTGGATGACTGCTGCTATTGCTGTTTATAATGAGCGGTTGAATTTTAATGGGGACAGCAGCGGTGTTTTTTTTTTTATATATATAGTGGTTCGAATTTGTTAGCTGAATAAGGAAGGCTTAGTAATTTCGCGTATTGACTTTAACTTTTGCTTCACTGAAAGACTTCTGGTACCGGTGAACATCAAGATTTTAAAGAGTAGTTTTTTTTTTTTTTTTTTAGCCAGCACGTTTATTGTTTAAGTTGTGAAAAGATATGTTAATGAATGTCGTTGGACCTGGCCTTAAAATTAAGTCCTGCGAGTTGGCTGAACATGGAGAATACTCAGATTAATATAAATACGATTTTTTTTAAATACGCAAAACGTAAACTCCGATTTTATCCTAGACCTAAAGTTCTTTTTCCTTAAGTCTCCGTAACTCACGATCTTCTATCGTTTAACGGTTTTTGGCGCTCTTTAAATTTGACCCTGAATGTCCGTAATGGCGGACTTGGTGATTGTAAACTTCTCCCTCTCGGCGTTTATCCCTAAATGGAAAGCCATTCCCGAAAAAACATTAATATCGCCTCTTCGAGACTTTAGCCGCCTTTTCTGTGTGTGTTTCCGAGTGTCTTTGTGTATTGTGTCCCTTGTGTATACACTGCGAAGTATTGACTGACTAAATGTACGTAGTGCGTCACTTGTGTGTAGTGTGTAGGGTGTCAATTTTATATAGTATATTGAGTGTTCCTTGTTGATACACTAAGCTATTGAGTATTTAATGACGTACGTATACTAGTATATTAAGTTACATTTATGTACACTTGAGCGTTTTGATACCGTGTGTCGAGTACCACTTGTGTATAGACTACAGTTCTGTGTACTGAGTGTTTCTCGCTTACGTAACGTATAGTGTCTCCCATATATATTGCACATTGCCTCTTGTTTAAATGTGTATTGAACGTCACTTGTGTATTTTGTGGATTGTGCGTCTCGTGTAAATGTTTATTAGTGTCTTGCGCATAGTGTACTGACCGTTAAGTTGGGTATTCAGTATACAGTGCCTTGCGTATGCTGTATAAAGTATTTTATGCATGCAGGATATTGAAGTGTCTTACGAATACAGTTAACCTTGTCTTATGAATACAGTATATTGTCACTTGCCGTTGCAGTGTTTTTATGTTACCATTTTATCTTTCCCTTTTTTAAGAGAATGATAACTTGAGGTTTTTCCTTATTCTTTCAAAGGTTTCGAACACTTTTTTTTTTCCTCTCACACTACCGCTATAATACCTCTCGTCCTCTCCACTACATGCATCATTTCCCTCCCTCCCAGCTCTTCTTTTTTTCTCTCTCTCTTCTTCTTCC
>NC_089756.1:36223761-36241261 GCF_040412425.1 Macrobrachium rosenbergii | reverse complement strand
CTGACAGGTATTAGTGTGGTGACTGTCCCTTTTATCCAGTTATTACTGTGGTGACTGTCCCTTTTATCTAGATATCACTGTGGTGACTGTCCCTTTTATCCAGATATTACTGTGGTGATTGTCCTTTTATCCAGATATCACTGTGGTGACTGTCCCTTTTATCTAGTTGTTACTGTGGTGATTGTCCCTCTTATCCAGCTATTACTGTGGTGACTGTCCCTTTTATCCAGATATCACTATGGTGACTGTCCCTTTTATCCAGATATCACTATAGTGACTGTCCCTTTTATCCAGATATTAGTGTGGTGTCTGTCCCTTTTATCCAGATATCACTGTGGTGACTGTCCATTTTATCTATTTATTACTTTGATGACTGTCCCTTTTATCCAGATATCACTATGGTGACTGTCCCTTTTATCCAGATATTAGTGTGGTGACTGTCCCTTTTATCCAGATATCACTGTGGTGACTGTCCCTTTTATCCATTTATTACTGTGATGACTGTCCCTTTTATCCAGGTATTACTGTGCTGTCTGTCCCTTTTATCCAGGTATTACTGTGGTGACTGTCTGTCCCCTTTAACCAGGTATTACTGTGCTGTGTGTCCCTTGTATCCAGGTATTACTCTGGTGACTCTGTCTGTGGTGACTGAAAACCATTTTCAGTAATATATTTCTAGGGTCGCGAGTACATGAAATGAGGTATGCTAAACCGTAGAGTTATTTACCCCTTAAGTTACAAAGGGAAGGGCGAAGGTGAGGGGAACGGGGGCACGGGTTTGAAACCTACCCTATTTATCCAAGCTGGGTCAAATGATGGCCGCGTGCCAAATTTTGTCTAGATCGGTCAAGCGGTTCGGATTTCTGTAGCCCACAAACCTACAAATTTACATACTAAGTAACATACAAACTTTGAGTTTTATATATATATATAATATATATATATATATATATATATATATATATATATATATATATATATATATATATATATATATACAGTATATACATAAATCTTTGTCTATCTCATCTTGAAGTATTGACGAAACATATTTCTGTACTACTGATAACATCAAGCGCAAGTAATAACACAAAGTTCTTCATTGGAGGGGTGGGTAGAGCTTTCGGCCAGCACGCTGTTGGCCCAGCGTTCGACTCTCCGAGCGGCCAATGAAGAATTAGAGGAATTTATTTCTGGTGATAGAAATTCATTTCTCGTCATAATGTGGTTCGGATTCCACAATAAGCTGTAGGTCCCGTTGCTAGGTAACCAGTTGGTTCTTAGCCACGTAAAATGAATCTAATCCTTCGGGCCAGCCCCAGGAGAGCTGCTAACCAGCTCAGTGGTCTGGTTAAACTAAGATATACTTAAAAAAATGACACAAACAGGCGGTAGCTTATCGCAAACTCGATGGCCCGGCAGTGACAATACGTGACGCTGTAATGCAAGAGCATCCCTTATTACAGCTGCCCCACCGTATAGGTGGTTGTTGTAGGTCTTGTCTCTGGGTCTTCCCTTGATCTCTCTCTCTCTCTCTCTCTCTCTCTCTCTCTCTCTCTCTCTCTCTCTCTCTCTCTCTAGGATTTCGGAGTGTGAAAAGGACAGACAGACAGACACATACTGAAGAAGTGATTTTTTTTTCGTATGAATTAGATAACTCCGTCCGACCTTGATGTTTGAGAGTTATTTTTGGCAGTTTTTGCAATAATCTTTATTTGATGTATTTTTACAGCCTGTATGTATGTATATATATATGTGTGTGTATATATATTCATATATATATACATATATATATATATATTCATATATAAGTATATGTATATATATTTATATCTACGTGTTTGTCTATACATATATCTTCTATATATATCTTCTATATATATATATATATATATATATATATATATATATATATATATATATATATATGTTTATATATATATATATGTATATGTGTGTGTGTGTGTTTTGGTGTATATACATATACTCGTACATATGTATATTAAAATTTGTTTATATGCATATATGTATAGATACATTTTTCAGATCATTTTCTTATACCTCTCTCTCTCTCTCTCTCTCTCTCTCTCTCTCTCTCTCTCTCTCTCTCTCTCTCTCTCTCTCTCTCTCTCTCTCTCTCTTATACCCCAGCATCCTCGTAACAGCAGCAGAAGGAACAGCAACAGAAACAGCAGGAGCAGGAGCCCAAGGAGCGCCGCCAGTTGGCACAGACAGTATTGTTTCACAAATGAGTTAACCAACTCAACCGGCGTGAAACGGTCTCTCTCTCTCTCTCTCTCTCTCTCTCTCTCTCTCTCTCTCTCTCTCTCTCTCTCTCTCTCTCTCATAGCTCCGCCGAACCTCCTAACAACTCAATGGACGATCGCGAGACAAAAGCTTTCCTTCGACGAATTCTCTCTCTCTCTCTCTCTCTCTCTCTCTCTCTCTCTCTCTCTCTCTCTCTCTCTCTCTCTCTCTCTCTCTCTCGAATGACGTGAGAGGGATCTCGAAATCTCGCAGGAAGAGAGAGAGAGATAGAAAGGTGGAAACTTGTGAAATAATACGCTGCTAGAGAGAGAGAGAGAGAGATGGAAGACTTGCTAAATAACATGCTGCTGGAAGAGAGAGAGAGAGAGAGAGAGAGATGGAAGACGAAAAATAACACGTTCCTCGAAGAGATAGAGACAGAGATGGAAGACTTATGACATAACACGTTGCTGGAAGAGAGAGAGAAAGAAGAGAGAAAGGGAGAGAGATGGAAGATTTGTGAAATGACACGTTCCTAGAAGAGATAGAGAGAAAGAAGAGAAAGGGTAAGAAGAGAGAGAGAGGAGGAAGACTTATGAAATAACACGTTGCTGGAAGAGTGAGAGAGAGAGAAAGAAGAGAGAGAGAGAGAGAGGTGGAAGACTTGTGAAATAACACGTTCCTGGAAGAGTGAGAGAGAGAGAGAGAAAGAAGAAGAAGAAGGGAAAGAGAGAGATAGAGATGAAAGACTTGTAAAATAACACGCTGCCGTGTCTGTCTATCTGTCTGTCTATCTGTCTGTGAGTCTTATGTCCTTTTCACGCCCTGCAACGAAGAGAAAAGTCGTTTCGCAATGAAAATTGCAAAGCCGCATTCTGGGTCCACATTGCTCGCCCGATACAGCCTTGACCAATTGATGATGTGTTGTGGCGCTGTGTTAAGATGCATTAAGAAGAGGATTTGCACGGGGGGCGGGAATGGCCTGAGATTGGAGGACTAAGGGGGAGTATACGAAGGGTGGGGTGATTTGAGGGGAGGGAGGTGTTGGGTGTAAGGGCCTGGGCGAGGCTCAGAGAGAGAGAGAGAGAGAGGGGAGAATAAAGGAAATGGTGGATAAAGGCAAAAGAGGTACTCCAATCCGGATATTATATCGATTGCGGAAGCCCCAGACACAGACGTTGCATGATGCAAGGAAGCTCGTTTGCAAATGGAAGGGAAAACAAAATGGTCCACGATGAAGGCTGAAAAGAGAGAGAGGGGGGTGTATGGGGAGGGGGGGGGCAGGCATAATGCCTCAAACCTCCTGATAAATTAAAAACAAAGTGGAGGCTGAACACAAAGGCTAAAACACTCTTGGATTTATTAGGGTATGGGATATATCAACAACAGTCTATCCGAATCCCGTGGGGTGATGGGCAGGAGGCGAGATTAGTTCCAGTGTTATTGTAGAATTTCCATAATTATTGAATTAAATGTTTTGACGTCAAGTATTTGCCGTAAATATTCTCCATGTACCGCGAGTGTTTTCTTTCATCGAATCCTCTTAAAATTTATGACAAAACATGTTGATTCTAATAAAAAAAAAAAATTTGTATGTGGAAATATTTATGGCAAATATTTTGGAACAAAGTATTTGATTCATTATTTATTGTGTGTGTGTGTGTGTATGTGAGAGAGAGAGAGACAGAGTTTTATATATCTTTACTCATCTTTGGTAAAAGATTTCCATGTAAATATCAAAAGTCTGATATTACCTGATAACGAAATCATTTTCAATATTCCTTGCATAATGAAGAGTTAATTCTCATAAGCTATTGAACCTCAAATTAAGTAGCCACTGTCTCCTTGCTTCGTTCAAGCACATTAGAACTAATTTAAATAACTGTTATAACTGTTAGGTTAGCTGTTATGCTGATAACTAGTGTACTAGACCCTTCAAAAATGGCCCCAATATTCAGATACTCAGACTTTTTTCAGCTCATTGTGTTACTATGAATTTTCCTGTTTAAGATTTTCTGATAATTAAACGTGGACTATATGACACTTTGGCTATTTATGTTACACACAGGAAAAACAAATATATGGACGTACATTCGCTTTCTGTACTTGGCTAACTGAAACTTCCTTACCTGTCGTGTTATAAGTAAAAACATTTTTTCTGTTTTAATTATCTTTTTGTTAATTCACCAGTCATTCATTCAAATGAGATGTAATAAATTCCCTAAATAAATCATAAATTATATTATCCACAACGATGCATATAAAGTATTTGTTTGATTACCTTTTCATTCATCTATTACTGTCTTCATTGGAACGAAGATTAGCAGCTCTTAAATGACTGATCGACTTTATACCTAATTCTCGGAACTGCAGGCGAATGGAAAGAATTTCCAATTAAAATATTAATTCTTGAAAATTTTTGGAAAGTTCCTTGGAAATTATATCTGTAGACATCTAACAGACGATGTACAGATTAATATATTTTTGGGTTTCGATTCGCTGCCTAAGGAGCAAGAGCCTGGGCTGGTACAAGACCAGATAGATTAAGTAACAGCAGCAAATAGGATGTAGGAAAATGGGTCAATTCGTTATTGTTATCAGGTCTGAATAAGCTTGATTTTTCCTTATTATACAAATCATTTATAACCTTTCTTTGCCGTTAAATGTTTATATTTGACACCTTATGCCAAAATAATATCACTGATGCCAAACGTTTCTGTACACACTGCCGATTTTGGGGTGTTCATAAGTCATCTGTTTTGGTCTGAAGATTTTAAGGTGGGGAATGTTATCAGTTATCTCTCTCTCTCTCTCTCTCTCTCTCTCTCTCTCTCTCTCTCTCTCTCTCTCTCTCTCTCTCTCTCTCTCTCTCTCAGAGGTACAGGAGTTAAACCACCTTCTTTTGTAAGGAAATTCTTATAGGTTCCTACTATTACATTTAATGAATTTGGGTTTTTAATCAAAATTATTTCCCAGTCAAGATTATTAGAAACAAGTAAAAAATGCGCCCAAGTTTCTTCAGCGCAATCGAGTTTAAAGTACAGCGTATAATCAAGGCCACCGAAAACAGATTTACTTTCGGTGATCTTTCGGTGGTTGTATGAGCCGCGGCCCATGAATCTTTAACCACGGCCCGTTGGTGGCATGTCCTATACCGTTGCCAGATGCACGATTATGGCTAACTGTAACCTTAAATAAAATAAAAACTACTGAGGCTAGAGGGCTGCAATTTGATAATTGGAGGGTGGATGATCAACATACCAAATTGCAGTCCTCTAGCCTCAGCAGTTTTAAAGATCTGAGGGCGAACGAACAAACAAAGCCGGCTCAATAGTTTTCTTTTACAGAAAAATAAAAACAGAGAAACTGAGAAAATGTATTTATCCTGCCACATCTTGGGTTTATCTCCTGCTCTCTGAGATACTGAAATGGCCGAAAAAAATTGAAGTTTTGAGTCTCAGGGCACAGATATCAGATATTACCAGTCTGTCAACCCGTCAGATCTGTTTGCTATTATTATTATTATTATTATTATTATTATTATTATTATTATTATTATTATTATTATTATTATTATTATTATTATTATTATACGTGGTGTTCTGTACTCGTAAGAACTTGCAAAGCTAAGAAAACCTGATTGTCAGACACTGTTGCAGTGGAATGAACGTGAAAGGAACTCAAGGAATTCGTGTTAAGAAAGGGTACCTTTGTAAATATCTTGGTTCTGAAGGGTAGTTTTGCAGATATCGTGGTTCGAAAGGGCATGTTCTTAAAATTCGTGATTTGAAAGGATACTTTCGTAAAATTCGTGGTTTGAAAGAGTATATTTGCAAAAATCGTGTTTGGAAAGGGTACGCTCCAAAAATCGTAGTTAGAAAGGGTGCGTTTAAAAAATCGTGCTTAGAAAGGCTACTTTCGCAAAAATCTTGGTTCGAAAGGGTGCGTCTGCAAAAATCGGTGTTCGAATGGGTACTTTTGTAAAACTCGATGTTCGATACGGATACTTTTGCAAAATTCGTGGTTCGAAAGGGTACTTTTTGAAAATCTGTGTTCGAAAGGATACTCTTGCAAAAATCGTAGTTCGAAAGGGTATATACACCTGAAAAAATTGCTGTACCAAACAGTGCTCTTGCAAAAATCGCTGTACGAAAGGGTACTTTTGTTAAAATCTCTGTACGAAACGGTACTCTTGCAAAAATCGTATTTCGAAAGGGTACGCCTGAAAAAAATCGCTGTGCCAAACGGTACTCTTGCAAAAATCGCTGTCCGAAAGGGTACTTTTGTAAAAATCGGTGTTCGAAAGGGTACTCGTGCAAAAATCGTAGTTCGAAAGGGTGCTGTGAAAAAACTATTAGAAAGAAAGGGTACTTTTGCCAGAGGGGAAGAGTTAAAGATGCCCCTGTCTGCAGTGAATACTGTAGGGCACTTCTAGAGAACTGTAGCATTGTTTCTTGCGGAGGAGTTTATTAACATTACTGAGATTACACAGGAAGATCCTTGGGAGAGCTAACAAGACGGCAAAATTCAGAACTAGAATTTTTTAAAATACCCTTCAGTCGAATTTTTTATAATGATAAAGAGAACATTGGTAATCATTTATCTCAAAGATTTTAGAAAGTTTATGGGGCGTAAGACTTCAGCCAATCGAATGACTACCCAGTATTTTAAAAGTGCTCCTAGATTTTAATCTAAAGAATTATAAAGCAAGACCAGTCATCAAACCGTTCTCATTATTCTTTGCTAACTCTGTTTTAACAGTGCCAATCGTGTCATATGAGGTTTACGATATTTGTGTTTGGGCATCGTGATTTTTTTAGATTTTTCTCATCATTTAACATTTATTTTAACTACTCCAAAATGTTCATGTCTGTATAAAATTTCAACTTAATTCAGCCTTGTACTTCTCGTAAAGAGAAAGTTCGTACGAATGTTTTTAACTATGATCAGATTAAGAAATCAGAAAGAAACAGAGAAGATGCGTTTATGAAAACTGTCATTCATAAAATAGCAAGATTGCTCTGTTACATCAGTCTCAGAATATGTACAAATATAAAAGACATGGAAGTTTTCAATCATCATTAAGAACATTATAGATACATATTAACCTCTTCATGGAAAAATAATACAAAAAAAAAACTGGCAGTAAATAGAATAGATGAAAGTTAACCATGAATTAAGATATTCGAGGATGGATACATTACCCTCAGCATGTAAAAATAAAATAAAAAAAATGGGAAATTAATAGAATTTATTTAAAAACTAAGCATGAATTAAGATGCATCTCCATTGCATAAATCCCAAAATTACGGATAAATGACCCAGACACGGAAGTTCATAACATCTTCATAAAACCAAAAATTAAAAAAAAATCCATAGACATTAAAGAAAAAAAAGAGGTTAAAAAAAAGACTTTTTCCCATAAAGATTCGTCGAAGTTTCGCGGGGAAGAAACATTGGCTGCCAAACCCATTAAACTGATTGATGAAGCCGCGACGCCTTACTGTATATTTATTAAACATAATTATTCAAGAAGATGGCTACGGCCACCTATCTTCTTCGCCTTCAGACCCCCCTACCCCTCCCCCACCCCCTCCTTCTCTCTCTCTCTCTCTCTCTCTCTCCTTCAGTCTCTCTCTCTCTCTCTCCTTCAGTCTCTCTCTCTCTCTCTCCTTCAGTCTCTCTCTCTCTCTCTCTCCTTCAATATCTCTCAATCTCTCCCCCTTCCCTCTCTCTCTCTCTCTCTCTCTCTCTCTCTCTCTCTCTCTCTCTCTCAGTCTCCCCCCCTCTCTCTCTCTCTCAAATCAATCTCCCCCTCTCTCTCTCTCACAATCAATCTCCCCCTCTCTCTCTCTCACAATCAATCTCCCCCTCTCTCTCTCTCTCTCTCTCTCTCTCTCTCTCTCTCTCTCTCTCTCTCTCTCTCTCTCCCCGAGCATATTTCATCGCATGCTACGTCCATCCGCTTCCCTGAGATGCCCACGTCTCCTTATGTGTGTGTGTGTGTGTGTGCACTCGCGCGCACGCATTTGCAAGTCGGTACGCGAGTGGCCCCATTCCCGTGTTTCAGATTAATATGTTTGTGTGATTTCTCCGTCGTCGTTCCCACGTCTGTGTGTGTGCATCTATGTGCGTCCGTGTGTGTGTGTGTGTGTGTATATGAGTGTGTGGGTGTGTGGCCGTTGTGTATCCGGGTCTGTTTACGTGTACATGTGTTTGTGTATTTGTTGGTGAGCCTATTGATGGGAATGCGGGCTCGGAGACGCCGGAATTAGCGGCGGAAGGTTTGGGGGTGGCGGTCAGGGGTTGGGGAGAGGGGGAGATATAGGATGGAGTGTGGATGGATGGAAGGAGAAGGATGGAGGATGGACGTGGATAGGGGACTTGGGTGATGGGGAATGGTTGGCATGATGTAAGGGGTAGACGGGGGTGGGGAGAGTGGAGAGTGGGTGGATGGGGGAGGGAAAGAGAGTGAGAGAGAGAGAGTGAGAGAGAGATCCGAAGTTCTTCAGGGGTGGTCAGTGGTCTGCGTGTTTCCTCCCCTTTAGATCGATGCCTAATTAACACGTCGAGGAGTGGTCTAGAGAGAGAGAGAGAGAGAGAGAGAGAGAGAGGCAATGAACTGAATGTAAATTAGTTGAGCGGACACACCAGCAAACTAATGGAAAGGGTGAGGTACAGAAGCGGCTAATAAGGAGCTGGTAGACTTGTGGAGGACTGTAAGCAAATAGAAAAGACGGATAGAATGGTATAGACGGATGAATAAATGTAAATTATTTCACTCAATCATTTATGGGGAAGCCAAATGTAACATCAAGTAAATACATGGTATGTAGTTTCTTACCATATAATTACTATGGACTTTGGGACATTTTTTTTCTTCAGTTGAGTCCATTAATATCGTATTTTGAGCAGATTAAAATGTTCCTCGTATAGGGGGCTAATGCCATCAGTGCACCTCATGCGGTGCACTGTAGGCATTACTTAAAGTCCTTGCAGCGTGCCTTCGGCCCCTAGTTGCAACCCCTTTCGTTCCTTTTACCGTAACTCCTTTCATATTTTCATTCTTCCATCTTACTTTCCTCAACCCTCTCCTAACAATTGATTCATAGGTGCAACTGCTTTGAGGGTTTTCCTCCTGTTACACCTTTCAAACCTTTCACTGTCAGTTTCCGTTTCAGCGCTGAATGACCTCATAGGTTCCAGCGCTTGGCCTTTGGGCTAATTTCTATATTCAGTTCAGATTAAAATGTTACATAAATAATATGCAATGTGCTTTTCATGGTAATATCGAATTCATCGATATTTTCATTCACTGATAGCTGACAGGGTAAGAACAAACCATTAAAATGTCTGCTGAATTGGAATACTTCAGAGCTTCGTCATTTACCAAGTCAATTATCTGTTTTGAATTATACGGTGTTGTTATCCGTTTAATTCAAATGTGTGTTAGCTTAGGCCTATTTTGCAATAGCCAATTGGTCGAGTCAAAATACAAGTTACTAAATACAAGTTACTGTAGAGTGGCAATATCCAGAATTCGTACAAATGGCTTCTCGTAGCCTTTTTAGGCGTTCCTTTATGCATGCAAGCAATGTTGAACTTCTCCGTGGAAAAAATAGCGTAGACGTGGATGCCCCGAAGTCTTATAATGAGACAGGCCACTTTTAGAAGGCTGAGAATATAGTACCAAAACCCCCCTTAGGCAGAAACGGATTAAACAGAACTTTAGTTGTTTATCTTTCGTGTTTTCATGTGCCCTTACGGAAATCGGGTACTTCCGCACTCGGATATCTCTACAAAAAGAGCGTTCAAGTAGGACCTTGAGCCCGGCATTAATCAAAGAAAAGCGCTAGAAATATGGGCATAGGATCCTCACCCCCTACCCCACTCCTCTCTCCCCCCCGCCTGTTATCCAGAGAGATTAGACTTAGCCGTGATTGATCTATTGGTCAGAGGGGGTAAAGAATGAGTTGCCTAAATCACCCATAAGGTTCCTCGAAGGGCAAGGTGCATGAAATTCTAATTTAGACTCTGAATATCATATATCACTGGGCATTAATCAAGGAAGTCTCTTATTTTTTTAGGTGGGGGCGGCGGCGGGGGTAGGGGGCGAGGAAAGCTAAAGTTTGAGTCGTCTCTCTTGGCGGTTGAAGAGCGGAATTTTTCATCCCACTCATAAATCTCATGATCTTTCAACCCCGTAGGGCAGGTAATGCCGTCAGTGCACCTCCTCATGCGGTGCACTGTCGGCATTACTTACGGTTCTTTACAGCGTGCCTTCCTTAGGCCCCTAGCTGCAACCCCTTTCGTTCCTTTTACTGTACCTCCTTTCATATTTTCTTTCTTCCATCTTACTTCCCACCCTCTCCTAACAGTTGATTCATATTGCAACTGCGAGGTTTTCCTCCTGTTACACCTTTCAAACATTTTACTGTCAATTTCCATTTCAGCGCTGAATGGCCTCATAGGTCCCGGTGCTTGGCCTTTGGCCTAAATTCTATATTCAGTTCAATTCATGATCTTTCAACCGCCTCGGATGGCGTGGGCATGGTTGAAATAATAAAGATGGTACTGTTTCTTCACAGTTTTGTATTCTACCATTTTGATGTGAAGCACCTCCATGGTAGTCCCAACCAGTGCTTCATTATCCAGTACTTGCTAAGATTCGATTTCTATTCACGGTCGTCAACGTGTTTTCAACCTGTTTGTGACATGCATCGGATGATTTTCTGCGGTCGTCGACTTGTTTTCAACTTGTTTGTGATATGTATCGGATAATTATCCGCTGTTGTCGACTCGTTTTCAACTTGTTTGTGATATGTATCTGATAAGTTTCCGTGGTCGTCGACTCGTTTCCAACCTGTTTGTGATATGTATCCGATAAGTTTCCACAACCGTAAACTTGTTTTTCAACTTGTTTGTGATATGTAGCTGATAAGTTTCCACAGTCGTCAACTTGCTTCCAACCTGTTTTTTATATTTATCCGATAAGTTTCCGCAGTCGACGACTTGTTTGCAACCCGTTTGTGATATGCATTCGATAAGTTTCCGCGGCCAGTGACATGTTTCCAACCTGTTTGTGATATGTATTCGATAAGTTTCCAGTCGACGACTGACCCGATGTTAAGTTTCCCAACCTGTTTGTTTGTGATATGTATTCGATAAGTTCCCGCGGTCGATGACCTGTTTCCAACCTGTTTGTGATATGTATCCGATAAGTTTCCCCGGTCGTCGACCTGTTCTCAATCTGTTTCTGACATATATCTGATAAGTTTCCGGCGCGTGCTTATGACACGCTTTATGTAATGTGGACGTAGCACTAAGTACAAACAAGTCTCAGTTCTGTCTTTCAAACGGCCATTGCTGCTTTTCATTTGTCGATACGAGAGACAGCAGTTAGGAAGGTCCATGGTCAGTTCCTAAAGAGACGAGAGTCCTTCAGGAACCAGAGACAAACGAAAATGCTATAAGCTCAGTTGGTCAGACATTTCATAATTGCCGATTCCTCCCCCGTAGCGAGATGCGAGGTTAGTTTCGAACTACCAAAGACTAGAGAAATGATGTTCTCGGAGTAAGTTACGTTTGTGAGAAGTTGATGATTTTATCATTTATCTGAAGTACCAAGCTAACTGTTTTCTTCATAATTAGGGATAAATTTCTTAGCCCCACATCCCTCTCATTTCCATCAGTGACCTGCTACGGATGGTCAACTATAGGGCACCTAATTAACTACTTAGGTCAACAAAAGGACAATGGCTTTTAGTAGGACGTGCCTGTGTCTGTCTGTCTATCTATATATCTAATATATCTATCTATATAATTATATATACATATATATATATATACTATGTAATTATATATATTATATATTTTTTTATATATTATATTGCTTGTGTGTGTATGTGTGTGTGTGCGCACGCGTGAATTCCTCCAACTCAGCTACCACCAATAAATACTAATGTTTGTCCCCATGTTTATAAGTCAACTTGAACATACTTATACAGAACAGTACATGCACAGAGAGAGATTAAAAGAATACAGTAATCATATCCTTTAAACTAACATAAAGACGCACTGACTGACTAAAAGAGAGAGAGAGAGAGAGAGAGAGAGAGAGAAAGCAATCCGTTTCCCTCGACAGAAGACAAGGACTTTTGCTTAATTTCCTTCTTTCTTTTTCCTACCAGTGGCGTTAACACAGCCGCAGCATTATACCTTAATCCAATGTCAACTTGTTAACCAAGGCTTCATTAAAGTCAATTTTAATAAGAACAATCCTTAATTAAGTTTGAACTGCTTTCGAAAAAGAGAAAGAAAGGAAAAATAGCCGAGAGAGAGAGAGAGACTCGGTTTTGTACTTGTTATGTAGCGAAAGGCCCATAATTTATTAGAAGACTGTTTGATCTCACGTGGAAATTCTGGCGTATGTTCCTGTCACTTTTGGAGGTGCGTCTGTTTCTGTCGGTCTTTGTTTGTCTGTCTGTCTGTCTGTGTCCTGACTGTCTGTCTGTGCTGCAGGTACATGTAGGTATAGCTGTGTTCAAACCTGTGCCACGAAGAATTTACTAAATAAATGCATGCTTAATTAAATTGTGCAAATAATAATGATTTCGCTTCGTGATTTCTTAGCCATTTTTGGAGTCAAAGCGACTGAATTCCCTTGAAATTCTGAGCAGGAAATAAGCGATTAGATTACTATATACTCCCCACTTTATACTCCCAAGAACTGAGTTGGAGAATGTAAATTATTCCCCACGTAGCGCAGATCATGAGTAGTTATGTATAAGGCAAAATAGGTTTGCAGAGCACATAAGCTTGGTTGTTCTGCTGTGAATCTTCAAGTTAGGATGAGGCAGTGATTGTGGTCTTGTTATTCCTGGGTGCCACCCCTTTGAAGGGCAAAGACTTAATGTTAAGTGTGTGTATTATATATATATATAAATAGATATACACACACACACACACACACACATATATATATATATATATATATATATATATATATATATATATATATATATATATATATATATATATATATATAATATTCCTCGTATTCCATAAATGCTTCGCAAAAGAAAAATCGGACTTTTTTTTTTTTTATATGAATTCACCGTTAATTGGCTCAACTAACTTCGGGGCATATTTCTCTCTCTCTCTCTCTCTCTCTCTCTCTCTCTCTCTCTCTCTCTCTCTCTCTCTCTCTCTCACTGTTAACACATCTCGGGGCCGCCGCTATGGTTTTTAACTCGCCAAGCGTCTGTTCACTCTGTAAAAATCCGCATAATGAAATGAACTTATGTTGAACATGTGGTAATGATCGGGGATTTCCTTTCCATGAACTTCATTTTGACTCTCTCTCTCTCTCTCTCTCTCTCTCTCTCTCTCTCTCTCTCTCTCTCTCTCTCTCTCTCTCGTTTGGTCTATTAATGTGTGTATGTGTATGTATGTATGTTTGTTTATATATAAATATATATATATATATATATATATATATATATATATATATATATATATATATGTATGTATATGTATGTATAACTGAATCACGAAAATATGGAAAGTGATGAATATATAAATAAAGATAAAATCCACGAAGGAAATGGAAACACTGGAGTGCTGCAGGCCTTTCGACACTAGGTCCTTTACTTAGCAGTCTGCTAAGTAAAGGACCTAGCGTCGAAAGGCCTCACCAGCACTCCAGTGTTTCCATTTCCTTCGTGGATTTTATCTTTATTTATATATATATATATATATATATATATATATATATATATATATATATATATATATATATATATGTGTGTGTTTTGTGTTTGTGTGTATGTATATATTTGTGTATACATATATATATATATATATATATATATATATATATATATATATATATATATATATCCATATATATATTCTGCTGCGTTCAAGTCATCATATTGACCATCCATTTTTTGTCTCGCCTTTTCGAGAAAGCTAAAATCGAGTAAAATCACTCGCCTTCGAAACGATCCCAGAACTAATATGCTAGTATGAAAACTAACGTTACAGTGACCGATCAAATAAGATTATCTCTGTACGAATTCATTCACATCGAACGAAACCTTCTGGTTTTGGTCTTGAATCACTAAGAAGTAGTTGATTTCCATACCTTATTCTGTTTAGCATTTTAAAAGGCATTTATCATAACTCTGGACAGCGCTAGATCACTGCTTATATTTTATTAATCTATTTGTATAGAGATTTATTAATTTATTATTTTATCAATAAATTTATTGGATTGTTATTTATTAATTTGTTAATTTATTAGTTGATTTGTTTATTAATTAATTTCTTAATTCTTTAAGTTAAGTTATTAATCTGTTTATTATTTTATTAATTTATTCATTAATTTAATTTCTTAATTTCTTAGTTAATTTATTAATTAATTTGATTTATTAGTTTATTAATATTTTATTAATTTATTAATTGTTTTATTGATTTATTAATTGATTTATTAATATTAGTTAATTTATTAATTAATTCTTAAAATTAATAATTGATTAATTTATTAATTTATTTTATCAAATCTATTAATTAATTTATACATTAATTATTAATTTATTAATTACCGTTTATATCCTAATTAATTTATTTTTGGTGAATATAATTAAACGGAACTGTATAATATTTTAGTTTTTGGCGAAGTTCATCTTGACAGTTCGGCCTTTTATTTTTATCGTGTCACCAATACCTGTAACGTATTCTGGAAGCTGTTATTACGCATACCAGCCAATGAAAAATATTGCCAGCGCAAATATGGTTATATAATGGCAGTTTTTATTATTATTATTATTATTATTATTATTATTATTATTATTATTATTATTATTATTATTTGAGGGTGTAGACCCTCTTTCAAAGACAGTGTCTAATTGAATTATTCATTCAAAAAATCTGCAGATCTTATTGAAAGGATTCCATTCTACTAGTTTTATAAGTTCACAATCGGAAATATGAGCTAATGTATTCATCACCCAGGAAAAAAAAAAATCTTGTGGGTTTCTTCTTTCCATCTTTCAGAAGAAAACCTGAAAGGGCCTTACGCCATTCCGTCATACGATCTACAGTGTCCACTGTGTAAGAGATCTCTCGGGAAATCCAGTCAGTCGCCTGAGTGGGAGAACGACTAGCTTTTAAGAGAGAGAGGGGGTCAGTCCCTAAACTAATCTCTCTGGATAGGGTGGACGCACGTCTGCCCACTGAAGCCCGTATTGTATATACCATTCCTCCTCCTCACTCCTCCTCCTCCTCCTCCTCCTCCTCCTCCTCCTCCTCCTCCTCCTCCTCCTCCTCCTCCTTTCTTCCATAGTGTAACCACCCCTCTCAATATCTCTCTCTATCCCCTTCCCCTTAAACCCTTTTTAGCGCAGCCTCATTCATTGTCTCCTACTGTCGCCTCTTCTCTTGCTCAAACCCCCTCATTCCCAGCTCTCTCTCTCTCTCTCTCTCTCTCTCTCCTCCTCTCTCTCCTCTCTCTCTCTCTCTCTCTCCCCTCCCTCTTTAGCGCAGCCTCTTTTGTTTCGTGCTCAAACCCCTTGCAGCTACATCTCGAATCCTTGTACATTTATAAAATTTGTTGCAATCTGCCAGATTAATCATTCTATATGTTGTGCTGGTTATTCTCTCTTCGATATTGCATTTGTCAGTCAACCTTCATTATTTTTGCTTGACATTGTTACAGTTGCCGTGCCACAATGCAGAAGGGTCTGTATGGGCAAAGTATGGAGATAAAGGTTCTTTCTCACGAACCTCCCGAATGGTCAAAATTCTGTGGGTATTTTAAAGGCAGATCAAAAAGCTCTTCTATTCATTATTTTTTTTTAATTCTTGTTCAGGTGATATAACTTCGGTTTATATTTTCTTTTAGAGTCTAGGGAAAATGAATGACCAACATAATGGCAAAAGAGTGAGGAATATCCTCCACGTAAACACTGGACATTGGAAAGAATATATACATCTCTAGAAAGTTAGGCACAAATCGAAATAATTATTTACCCGTGAGTTGGCTGGTTTGTTTAATTAAGCTGGAATATGCCTGCACCAATTGTGCTAAGGTTTGACAGGGAGAAGGAGGCCTGTTGTGGACCTGTGGGCTCTGAACTGTGTCAAAACAGAGATTGATTTATCCGTAGTAAAAGAAGAAAATTTCGAAAATCACCCACCCCACAGGGGGATAGTGCGGTCAGTGCACCTCATATGGTGCACTGTAGGCATTACATGAGGATCTTTGCAACGTCTCTTTGGCCCATAGTTGCAGCCCCTTTCATTCCTTTTACTGTACCTTCATTCATATTATCTTTTTCCAATCTTACTGTCCTAACAATTATTTAGTAGTGCAACTGCGAGGTTTTCATCCTGTTACGCCTTTGTAACTTTTTACTCTCAATTTCCCTCCAAGCGCTGAATGACCTTATAGGTCCCAGCGCTCGGCCTTTGGCCGAAATTCTATATTCTGTTCTAAAAACCACCCAGGCCCGAATAGGCTGCACCCAACACGAAAACAAGCAGAAACAAAAACCTCATTTGTAAATCTGTGACGAAAGTTACTCTGCTCCCACGAATCGAACATCGTTAGGAGAAATCTATAAAGCCATTAATCAATGAGATCACACTCGCTAAAAAAAACCACACTGAAACAATGGCCGTCGTATCACGTGACACTCCAGCGACACTGTCTCTGGTTTCGGGTAACAAGACCTGGAGGGCCAGTGGCTCCTGAGTGGGTCCTGCCACTAGCCAAGGGTCACGGCCCTGGTCTGTCTATGGAGTACACACACACGTACATATATGTCATATATATATATATATATATATATATATATATATATATATATATATATATATATATATATATATATATATATATATATATATATATATATACTTGTGTATGTGGGCGTATTTATGCATGTATAACTTCAGTACTGAGGGTAAATCCTTGATTCAACAGTCGAAGGATAAATGTGCATGTGAATACTGTCTCCTAATGAAATTATAGTTTTTATTAGAATGACAGATGATGAGCACGAAAACGTCTAGTATCCTCGGCCTCTTCCATATCTGACATGAAATGAAAATGACAATTGTCAGCTGAATGATGTTTTTTTATATCTTATGATCTTAATAGACATTGTATTTTTATTAGAATACGTTGGCATTCATTTTGCTGAAATTTTATTTGGATACAGTGAATGCAGAAATTTATGTACATAAT
>NC_089756.1:36211261-36218761 GCF_040412425.1 Macrobrachium rosenbergii | reverse complement strand
CAGTCTCTTCTGTTAACTGAAACTAACATCAGGTCAGTCTCTTCTGTGAACTGACACAATATTGGAGGTAAGCATAGCGACCTGTTTGCCCCATGAAGCGCTGTTGATTTGAGGTCCAGTTATAGAGTACCCAAAGGGCCCACTGTAATTGCCTACAGAAGGGATGTGGACTCCTTGGTAGGAGGAAACGCTCCTTTTGACAGGTGGACCCCTTCACACGAGGCCATTAGCAATCACGTTCTCACTCCAGTGCAATTCCAGGTCAGTAACTGCAATTTTTGCTTTCCTACTTGGTGTGTAACTATAAAATCACTGTAATTTTTCCTTTCCTGCTTGGTGTGGAACTATAAAATGGTCGAGGGCAGGATGTTTGCAGAACCTTTGTACTGTATTTGTAAAAAAAAAAAATATTAGAAACAGGATGTATCTTGGGGTCGAGAAGGTGAGAAATATGGATATTGTGTACAAATGGGTGGTAAAAGGGTTAACGTTGGTTAAAGGATTGACCAGGATATCTTCAGATGATCCGGTCATGGGGTAAGATTGGAGGACGATAGGTGTAAGAAGAGTTTATACAACTTGGAAGTGTAAGAAGGAAGGAAGAACTAGAAGGGGCTGGCTAGATGGGATGAAGGATGTTCTAGAAAGGATGGGCCTCAGTATTTAGGAAGTGATCAATTGCGAGCAAGATAGATGTTGAATGACCCAGTGTGTGGGAGGTGTAGATGTGTTGCGGATGAGCCTTTCTTACGTATTGAGGAGAGCTCATGTTGGGGAACTTTTCTCCGCGGTGATCACGCTCATGATTCAGAGGTTTAATTTTGTCTCGTTTTTAATGTGGAGCTTCCTACTACTTTATATATATATATATATATATATATATATATATATATATATATATGTGTGTGTGTGTGTGTGTGTGTGTGTGTGTGTGTGTGTGTGTGTGTACCTGTGTGTATTTTGTTCTACGTTAAGCCATTTCCCATAACCGGAGTGACTCCCAAGTCAATGAAATATGATGATCGCTGAACCAGTTTTGAATCCATGTATATGTATATATATATATATATATATATATATATATATATATATATATATATATATATATATATAATGTTCATATATGCCTGCATGCATGTTTGTGCATACGCATTCCTGCGAAGGCGAATGCACTGGGCCCATTCAAACGCACACAAACATATTGTCAAAAACACCATCGGGGTGAACACAATTGCATCAACAACTGAGCTCTGTTTTCATATGTTATGAGAATGTTAATGGTCCTTATCTAATGTCCTTTATCCGTCCTAATGAGTTCGCTTTTTGTAAGGACGAAATAAGCGAATGGGTTGAGAGAGAGAGAGAGAGAGAGAGAGAAAGAGAGAGACTGCGATGGGTGGGGTAATGGGTTATTCGTATGTTAAGGGTATGTGAACCATATGCTGAAACCGTTGTAATAGGGAGAGAGAGAGAGAGAGAGAGAGAGTTCTTCTTCAGTCACCCCTTTCACCCCTGCTAGACATTATTCTCTCTCTTCTCCCCATTCCTCATTTATACAACCCCAACACCCCCAACCATCCGTGTCTATTTCCATCTGACCCCCACCCCCAAAATACCAGTCCTGACCCCACAACCTTTTTATCAGCTTTTATTTGTAACCCGTTTTCTTTTCGAGCTTCTTCCCAGCCTTTATTATTTATATGGGGGGACTACGATAAAATGAATTACCACACACAAAAAACAAATTGTGTCCTCTCCTTTTACCTACGACTGGTGGCGTAAGGGCGTACGCCTCGACGACCACTCCGACGCGTTGCTAAGCTCTATGATATCGTCCCGTAAGGTCGAAACTTGAACTTCCTCCCTCGCGAATTTTTTTTTTATGCCCAGTGAGGTTAAGTTTTTCTGACGCCAGATGGATGGGAGGAAGGGTGAAGAAAAAAAAAAAGAAAGAAAAAAGGAGGCATTGGCTGAGGGAAGACCTGAATGCAAAAAATAAAGGAAAAAAGGAAGATAGGAAGAGAGAAGAGCTCATCATCTGGAATGCACAGGGAGGACTGCATTCCTTCCTTTCTTCCTCTTCCTGTTTTGCTGTTTCTCTCTCTCTCTCTCTCTCTCTCTCTCTCTCTCTCTCTCTCTCTCTCTCTCGCTGTTCACTTCGTGAGGGCCGGAACGAGTCTTCCTTAAGGAATGAATCTCATCTCATTGGATAGATGGACAAATAGATGGATGGATCCTATTTGAAGATATAGATATAGCTGTCTAATGAAGATAGATTGATAAATGGATGTCATAAAAGACTGCTAAATAGATACCATATGCAGAAAATAATGCATTGTAAATTATTGCTTTGTATTTAATCGTTACCAAATTTTGTTTGTAATTAAGAAATGTGTCTGCTTCAAAGGGCTTCATGAATTGAAAATCACTCAAGTGAATCTGTGAGGAATGTCAACGAATTTTTATTTATTATCGAATTAAAACGTCAACTTTTAGTTTTCTGAAAAGAAAACTATTGAGCCGGTTTTGTCTGTCCGTCCGCAATTTTTTCTGTCCGCCCTCAGACCTTAAAAACTACTGAGGCTAGAGGGCTGCAAATTCGTATGTTGATCATCCACCCTCCAATCATCAAACATACCCAATTGCAGCCCTCTAGCCTCACTAGTTTTTATTTTATTTAAGGTTAAAGCCAGCCATAATCGTGCATCTGGCAACGATATAGGCCAGGCCACAACCGTAGTTAAAGTTCATGGGACGCGGCTCAAACAGCATTATACCGAGACCACCGAAAGATAGATCTATTTTCGGTGGCCTTGATTATGCGATGTACAGAAAACCCGATTGCCCCGAAGAAAGTTAAGCGCATTTTTTACATGTTTACAAATGATCACAACAAAATTACACGTGGACAAATAAAGTCGTCAAGCTATCTATATCGATGTAAAAGTAAACTTGTTTACAAAACATCTCAGGCGAAATTATAAGTGCACTTAAGTAGTTACGGCCAGTTTCTTTGTAGCTTCAAACGTCATTAAGCAGAGAAATTCAATTTGTGTTTTCTGTGCGCGTCTTGCAAAAATCACACTCTAGAAACTCCACAAGTTTTCCTAATTAATTTTTTAATCATAGATTCTTTCGTGTTCATATTTAGTTAACTATATAAGTGACTTTTAAGTGGCTACTAGGCAATTTGGGCCTTGATAACTCACAGCTAATGACGCTGATATTTAATATCATCATTATCATCAAAATTTGTGATGAGACGTCAACCCAGATTTTTCCACATGAGTAATGCACCTTCAGCTGATAATTTTTTTTTTTTAGTGTCATCATCTTCATTATATCATTATCAAGTCTGTAATGCACCAGATAGATCCTACCATCCTCCACTTTTTCATGACCATATAACGTCAGCTGAAAATGGTGACATGATATGAACTTCGTTATCATCATCATTGTCAATTATGATGACAGTGATAACGATGATAATGACGATGATGTCAAGAATGATAATGGTGATGATGATGATTGGTGATCGTCATGATGATGTCTGAATGATAGTGATGAGAATGACGATGACGCCAAGAATGATAATGGTGAGGTGATGATTGATGATCGTCATGATGATGCCCGAATGATAGTGATGATAATGACGACGAAGCCAAGAATGATAATGGTGATGATGCCCGAATGATATTGATAACGATGATAATGACGATGACGCCAAGGATGATAGTGGTGATGATGCCCAAATGATGGTGATGACAATGACGGTGACGCCAAGGATGATAATAGCGATGATGCCCGAATGATGGTGATGATAACGATGATAATGACGAATACGCAAAGAATGATAATGGTGATCATCATCAGGCTTGTTATAAACCGGGCAGCCACATACCAGCACCCACTTTGTATTCATGCTCGTATAACGTCAGCTGAAAATGATGACTTTGATTATGATCATCATCATCATCACTATCATTCTTGATGATAGGGTTTCTTAGCATCATTATTATTATTATCATCAAGCTCCTGATACATTGGGAAGTTCCTACAATCACCCACTTCATGTGCATGAGTATTGTTGAATATGACTTTCACCTTCATCGTCATTATCATCATCATCATCACCATTATCATTCTTGGCATCATCATCATTATCATCATTATCATCACTATCATTGTCATCGTTATAACTGTCACCAATCATGATCATCATCACCACCACCATTCTTGTCATCATCGTGATTATCATCACTATCATTCAGGCATGATTGTAACGATCGCCGATCATCACCATCACCATTATCATACTTGGCATCATCGTCATTTTCATCATCAGCTCAAAATGATGAGTTTGATATTGTTCATCACCATCATCATCATCATCATTGTTATCATTCTTGGCGTCATCGTCACTATCATCGTTATCATCACCATCATTCGGGCATCATCACCATTATCATTCTTTGCGTATTCGTCATTATCATCGTTATCATCACCATCATTCGGGCATCATCACTATTATCATCCTTGGCATCACCGTCATTGTCATCACCATCATTTGGGCATCATCACCACTATCATCCTTGGCGTCATCGTCATTATCATCGTTATCAATATCATTCGGGCATCATCACCATTATCATTCTTGGCTTCGTCGTCATTATCATCACTATCATTCGGGCATCATCATGACGATCATCAATCATCACCTCACCATTATCATTCTTGGCGTCATCGTCATTCTCATCACTGTCATTCAGGCATCATCATGACGATCACCAATCATCATCATCACCATTATCATTCTTGACATCATCGTCATTATCATCGTTATCATCACTATCATTCAGGCATCATCACTATTATCATTCTTGGCGTCATCGTCATTATCATCACTTTCATTCAGGCATCATTATAGCGATCACCAATCATCACCATCACCATGATCATTCTTGGGTTCATCGTCATTATCATCGTTATCAATATCATTCCGGCACCATCACCATCATCATCCCAGGCGTCATCGTCATCATCATCGGTATCATCATTATCATTCAGGCATCATCATAACGATCACCATTCATCATCATCACCATTCATCATCATCACTATTATCATTCTTGGAGTCATCGTCATTATCATCGTTATCATCACTATCATTCGGGCATCACCACCATTATCATTCTTGGCGTCATCGTCATTATCATCGCTATCATCACCATCATTCGGGCATCATCACCATTTTCATTCTTATCATTCGAGCATCATCACCATTATCATTCTTGACGTCATCGTCATTATCATCACTATCACTGGGACGTCATCATCATTATCATTCTTGACATCATCGTCATTACCATCACCAATCATCACTATCATTCAGACATCACCATAACGATCACCATCATCGCGACGACGGGCAGGCCAAGGCCAGCCCAGCCCATCAACCCCTTTCCATGCCGCGTCCACATACAATTTCTCCTTCTTTATATGATTAATGGCGGAGTTGACCAAGATTTAACGCTTTTATTGAAACTTTTGAAAGCCTTCAAAAGAGTTATATACACCGCCGGGCGGACCCTTCCCTCAGGCCTATGAATGGGACCGTGAATTAGGCCCTTTGTTCCGAGGCCTATACGGGATAAATGAAAATTGAGAGAAACTCAAAAGTTCAAACGTCATGGCCGCTGCGCGATGCGATTTTTTATTATTATTATTTTTTTTTTAATTCTTTAAAAGCGGGACGCCGCGTCTCTCATGCTGCTGTTATAAATGACCTGGGAGAGTCTGTGTCTGTAAATAGCTGCTGTTGCTGCTGCTAGGGTGGTCAAGGGGTAGGGAGATGGAATGGAAGAGAAAAGAGGAGAAGAGGAATAGACGATGATGATGATGAGGGAAAAGGGAATTTTATTGATGACGAGAAAGGGAGAGATACGTTACTGTGTTGGTCATCCAGCTTTCCCCTGGCACGGGCTCTTGCTGTTTGTTTATAGTATGAAACGTGACCATCGACTTTATTTTTCTCCAAGTACTTTCTGAAATATAGCGTTAAATTGATGTTTGATTAAATACATTTATGAAATGTGGGGTCATTTAAAATTATATTGAAATGTGAAAGATTGGGATAGACGGGAGATACTTTCAACTAAGTAATGAAATCGTCACAGCTGCCTTCACTAGAAAAGGGTACGTTTTATTAAAACTGAATTAATTTTCTTAGTCAATATCATTTAAGTAAACACTAGATATTTACTGCAGAAATGTAGCAATAGTATTACTTCCAATTCCAAGACGTACGAGAATATTCAGGTCGGAGTGTTTGTCTAAAATCTTGATAATACTGATAATACATTTCTGAGGTTAACATTTAGTATTTCTAAGGTTAATATTAAGTGTTTCGATAAAAAAATGGTAAATTTAACTTTGGTAAAAGGATATTGCAAGGAATTTATTACCTTGTCATGCAAATCCTTCTTAGTTAAAAGCCTCAAAGCCTCTCCTATTCAATCTACTGTTTATCCAACTGTATTTAGGTTGAAATAAATATTTTATTTTAGCCTGTTATTTACTCAGACCAAAATCTGTTCAGTTATGATAACTCAGAGAATTTCACAATTACTTCCAAGATGGTGACATCACAGATTCACAGCAGATGTCTTCAAAGACTCCACGTGTCTTTTGGGCGAGGAGTCAGTGCACCTCACGCGGTGCACTGTAGGCATTACTTAAGGTTCTTTGCAGCGTCCCTTCGGCCCCTAGCTGCAACCCCTTTCATTCCTTTTACTGTACATCCGTCCATATTCTTTCTTCCATCTCACTTTCCACCCTCTTCTGACAATTGATTCATAGTACAACCACGAGGTTTTCCTCCTGTTACACCTTACGAACCTCCTACTCTTAATTTTCCTCTCAGTGCTGAATAACTTCAAAGGTCCCAGCGCTTGTCCTTCGGCCTAAATTGTATATTTTATCCGTCTGTTTGGGCTCGGCTGTCAAAGACTCGGCGGCCGCGAGTCTTGTATTTGATCCTCCGGCTCTCGAGACTCTTCAGGTGTTGCTGGCTGCCGCTGTAGCAGTAGGAGGGGTGATGAGGGTGATAGCTAAAAGGTGATAAGGGTGAGGATGAGAGTCCCAGAGAGGTTAGTTAAGGGTGATAGCGAATCCCGATAAGATGAAAAAAAACGAAGGGGACATTTCGGTTGATGTAGCCAAAGGGTGACAAAGAGAGTTTCAAGGGTGATAGGAGTTCAAGGGTGAGTGATTTGGGTTCAAGGGTGATAGCGGTACAGATAGCTGAGGGAAGATTTTAAGGGAGGTGGGGGGGAAAGATATCAGGGAAAGACTTTAAAAGGTACAGTTAAAAGGGATTTTGGAAGGTGCCTGGGAGAGGTTTGTTACTCTTCAATGAATCCAAAGAATCTGAGATGCTTTTATTAGTTTTCTGTGAAAGAAAACTATTGTGCCGGCTTTGTCTGTCCGTCCGCACTATTT
>NC_089756.1:36193761-36208761 GCF_040412425.1 Macrobrachium rosenbergii | reverse complement strand
CATAATATCATTATCGCTTAATTTTGCTTATAGTGAATACCATCATCACTTAGCTTTGCTATATTTAATACCGTTATCACTAATTAAAGTTAATATTCATCAGTGTTATACTGTTCCAGTCTCAATTTTTTTCCTACAATATTTTAAACAGCCAAATATTATGATCAGATTCTCATTCAATAAACAGTGTGAAAACCCAGTGCGTGATCATTTGTGTAACTCATTTCAAATTTCTTTTCACATTCTAGATATGATTAATTTTTTCTAGCTAAACTTTTATAACACGAACGCCCCGTGGGGTGGGGGTGGGGGATAGTGCCGTCCGTCAGTGCACCTCATGCGGTGCACTGTAGGCACTACTTAAGGTTCTCTGCAGCGTCCCTTCGGCCACTAGCTGCAACCCCTTTTGATTTCTTTTACTATACCTCCTTTCGTATTCTCTTTCTTCCATCTTACTTTCCACCTTCTCCTAACAATTATTTTATAGTGCAACTGCGAGGTTTTCCCTCCTGTTCCACCTTTAAAACCTTTCTGTTCTCAATTTCCCTTTCAGCACTGAATGACCTCCTAGGTCCCAGTGCTTGGCCTTTGGCCAAATTCTATATTCCATTCCGTTCCATACCACAGTATACCCACTTTCAGTGTTTAAATACGAACAATGCAGTTATTAATCTTTTTTTATCTCTAAACATAATTCAGATCGCAATATCTCCTCCTCATTACATTGCTTGTCTTCTCTTCTCTCGCGTTGCTAAAGTTTTAGAAAAAAACGGCAAAGGAAAAAAATAAATGAAATGTTACGCAAAAAAAGACAGTTTCTACTATGTAGTCCTCAAAATTACGGAGCTGAAAACAGTGAGAAAATTAAATTAAAATCTCAAAAAATTATCCTCATAACACTCCTTCAAATTCGAAACATCATCACAAACAGTATAAACTTACATTCTAAAGCAACAGAAAAGTTTTCCTTTGTCTATAAGGAAAACTGTTTTTTGTTCGGTAAGCTTTTGACCATAGGTTTAAAAATGTTTATGAGGATGTTTCGAATTTTAAGGAACGTGATGAGAATCATTTTTGAAATTAAACAAAACAAAAAAAAGGACACTGTGGCGGCAGTTCCTTTGTAATTGTACCTCAGGTGTTACCGGAGACGAGGTCATCTGTTCGTTGCAATTAGGGAGATCCCACACCCCTGGGGTCCACCACCTGTACCTCCCCCCACACACTCCCGACCGCTTAGTCCCCACCTCGACCGCTATCCAGCCTCTGCAATAAGGAGTAGAGAGAGAGAGAGAGAGAGGCCTTAGGCCTAAGGCCTTCCCCTCTCTTATCATTAAAGAAGGATGATTATTTTCTGGATGGAGATGCTAAGAGGCTGGCGCGCCTTTGAGGGGAGATGTTGCAGTAAGATTGCACCATCATTGAGTTATAAAAGGCATTCGAAGACGCATTCCTCTCTCTCTCTCTCTCTCTCTCTCTCTCTCTCTCTCTCTCTCTCTCTCTCTCTCTCTCTGAGCCTTCATTCTGTACTGCAGGATTTACGGTAAAAGTTTCGAGTCCAAGTTTGATAGTTAAGCCGTTTATTTATTTGGTGTAAAATTTTGCTTTTGTTTTTTTTTTTTTAATTCAGTTTCGATGATTTTAGTTGATTCGTTTATATGTCTTTTTTTTTTTAAAGTAGAACCTTTCTTTCACTTAATCTGTGTAATGTAATTTATGGGAACTTTTTATAGTAAATTTTTTTTCACTTAATCTGTATAATGTAATTTATGGGAACTTTTTATAGTACCTTTTTTCACTTAATCTGTGTAATGTAATTTATGGGAACTTTTTATAGTACCTTTTTTCACTTAATCTGTATAATGTAATTTATGGGAACTTTTTATAGTACCTTCCTTTCACTTAATCTGTGTAATGTAATTTACCGGAACTTTGTAAGTGGCTGTGAATCGCTAATGTTAACTATGTTGAAATTCCGGAACATACTTTTAAACCCTATTTAGTGACAAGGAGAACATTTTGAAGCCATTTTTTGAAACAAGGATGTCTGCTACGAAAATGCGTTGACATAGACATTTCAATCTCACTGATAATCAGTTACGACTTAAAATGGAACTGGGAGGATCAATTTAATCAAAACGTGTTCAGAATCTGTTTTTAGATTTATAAAGTTTTCATTGATAAATACAATCACAATTATATCTTTTTGAGCCAGAATCTACAAGAGATAAGAATAGGAATGGAAAGAGACAGATAGAAGTGGAAAGTCGATGCACATTGTTCTCTCTCTCTCTCTCTCTCTCTCTCTCTCTTAGAGAACTGATAGTACTCAAAACGTGGTTAAATCTGTTTTTAGGTTTTTAAAAGTTTTTAATGATAAATTCAATCACAGTTGTTATTGCTTTGAGTCTCAAATTATAAGAGATAAGAATAGAAAGAGACAAGAGAGAGATAAGTGGAAAGTCGCTGCACATTGCACTCTCTCTCTCTCTCTCTCTCTCTCTCTCTCTCTCTCTCTCTCTCTCTCTCTCTCTCTTCTCAGCTAGCACTCTGCTGGCCGCGAGTTCGAATCTCCGACCGGCCAGTGAAGAATAAGAGGAATGTATTTCTGGTGATAGAAGTTCATTTCTCGCTATAATATGGTTCGGATTCCACAATAAGCTGTAGGTCCCGTTGCCAGGTAACCAATTGGTTCTTAGCCACGTAAAATAAATCTGATCCTTCGGGCCAGCCCTAGGAGAGCTGTTAATCAGCTCAGTGGTCTGGTTAAACTAAGGTATACTTCTCTCTCTCTCTCTCTCTCTCTCTCTCTCTCTCTCTCTCTCTCTCTCTCTCTCTCTTACTTCCCCTCTCTCTCTCTCTCTCTCTCTCTCTCTCTCTCTCTCTCTCTCTCATCCATCACCGGCCATTACCCCTCCCCCCGCCCTGCCGCAGGGAAAGAACCCTTTTTTGGGGTAAAAGTCGGCGACTGAACACGCCCGATAGGGAATCAATGACTGTTTGATGACGACACATCACTTCAGATGATCATTTTTATGGAGCCGGAATCCCTTTCAGAGGGACTCGAAGCGCATTGTGTTCCCGCCTCATAGACGATTGGATCCATTGTCGGGGCCCGATGCTCTTTTGTCGACTGATCCTGAGAATAAGCAAGATCGCGCTGGATTTGCGGCCGCGTTGTGGGACATCGACTCCAATTACAAACAATAACGTTTATGTAAACACAAGCGATTCGGTCGGAGGTCGGGAGGTTTGGTTGGTCGGTGGTGGGGGGGGGGGGGTGATTGTTGTTAAGCTGGAGGGTGTTGTTGGGTGGGCTGTATAAATCATTGTATGTGTATGCCGATTATATATATATATATATATATATATATATATATATATATATATATATATATATATATATTATATAATATAAATATATGTATACTATTATATAATATATATAGTATATATATATATAATATAATATATAACTATATATATATATATATATATATATATATATATATATATATATATATATATATATATATATATATATATATATATATATATATATACTATGTATTTCATTTACATATACATATGCATATATATGAGAGAAATAAACTTAAAAAAAATAAAAATATTCCATCCAAATAAATAAGAGTGCTAACAGTAGCAATTAGATACGAAAACAGTAGTTATGAATGAAATTATGAACGAAAAAAAATTATGAATATGATGATTTCGCACTGGCTAAGAATGTTATAAGTAGATTTACAAATATTTTCTATACAAATATAGAAAAAAAACATATATTGAAAACACCCAATGCCTCCTTAAACGACCTCTCGAATAACTAAAATAATAATAATAATAATAATAATAATAATAATAATAATAATAATAATAATAATAATAATAATAATAACTCCCAAATGTACGGCCACTCTATACAGGCCCTAAAAAAAAAAAAGAGAGAATAAGGCTTAGAATAACAAGAAAAAAATGAGGCCTAAATAACATCTGCTTGTACAACATGATATGGGCCCATCAAAAAAAAAAAAAACTTCCGCACTTTCCCCCAAAAAAGGGTTGAAATCAACTACAATAGATTAATATGTTGTAAAATATCTCGCTGTTTGAAGGGTAAGGGAGAGAGAGAGAGGGGGGGGAGAGGGAGGGGGAGGGGAGGGCTAAGGGAAAGAAATGAGGGGTGTAATATCAATCTGATCATGGCTTTTGTTAACACTTTTCCCTATTTTTGGAAGAACCTGAATCGGGGCGGTCCTCCTCGGCGTCTGCGAGAGACGCCCCTTAGAGGCGAGAGTGTCGTGGCGTGGGTAAGGGAATGACGCCCTTACGGACCTGTGAGCTTCATGGGAGGGAGATGATTTAGGGTGGTCATTGAGGTAGAGTGGTGTGAGAAGGGTTAGTAGCGTCGTGAAAGGAGAGAGGAAATGGGGAGAGAGAGAGAGAGAGAGAGAGAGAGAGAGAGAGATATGGAGAGAGGGAGTGTGAGAGAATGAATAGATATATATATACACAGAACTCTGTGAGATATGGAGTATAAGTGGGAAGGGTGTGAATGCATGGTTGAGAAACGTGTGTATCAGTATTTTGAAATATATATATATATATATATATATATATATATATATATATATATATATATATATATATATATACAGTATATATATATATATATTATATATATGTATATATGTCTATGTATGTTTATATATAAATAAAAAAATAAATGTATATATATTATATATAAACATACATACATACACACACATTATATATATATGTATATTTGTGTGTATATAATATATCCATATATACTTTTATACAGAAATACACTATAGATTTCCAGAAATTCGAATTACTCTGGAATAAAGCAGTCGGATTCAGTAACAGGTCGGATTAACGAGTCGTTATTACCGAAAAACACCAAACCAGATGATCTTGAATGTTTGTTGATAAAATAAAAGTCTTTCTCGTGCATTTTATGTAAGTGGTATTTAATGTGTTGTCAAGTTAGTTGAATTAAAATTCATACTGTGGTAGTAGTGCTCCCTTAGGAAGTGAAGGATTTTGGGGTTTTAGTGTACCACCCCCGTAGAGGGGTAGTGCCGTCAGTGCACCTCACGTGGTGCACTGTAGGCATTACTTAAGATTCTCTGCAGCGTCCTTCGGCCCCTAGCTACAACCTCTCTCATTCCATTTATGTACCTCCGTTCATATTCTCTTTCTTCCAACTGACTTCCCACCCCCTCTAACAATTGTTCATAGTGCAACTGCTTTGAGGTTTTCCTCCTGTTGCACCTTTCAAACCTTTTACTGTCAGTTTCCCTTTCAGCGTTGAATGACCTCATAGGTCCCGGCGCTTGGCCTTTGGCCTAAATTCTATATTCCTTCCTTCATCCTTCCTTAGAGCACCATATCTGAAGCTGGAGTGGTGCCTAGTATAAGGTTTTGAATGTTATAGGTATAAAAGGAAAGCTACTGAGGGTGGTTCAAAGTTAGCGAGGAGATTGGCTCGTTAGGTGTAAAACTTGGCCTGAGGAAAGGTGTGTCATGTTTCTGTTACTTTTCAGGATGTTTATGGATGGAAAAGGGTAAATAAGGCAGAGGAAGAACAGTTGATGTATGTGTAAAACTGTGCGATAAGCGTACGAATCGTGAATTCGATGTGGAGTGGTTGATGTTATATACCAGATGTTAAGATACTGACTTGGAATAGTGAAAAGAAACTACAAAAAGTGGTATAACGAATTTGGAAGTGTTTTACAAGAAGGAGAAAGTCGTCAGTAAATACAAGCAAGAGTAAATTTCTGAGGGTAAATGCAATTCACGACGATGGCGCAATGAATATTAATATAGATGCTGGTAGAAAGCAAAATATTGATATGTATAGATATTTATGGATATTTATGGAGTCAGAATCCCTATCAGAGGTACTCGGAATGCATCGTATTCTTCCCCATGGACAGCTGAACCATTATGGTAGGATGACAGAAGAGGTAATTCACGGTACAAAAGAAATAAGATAGGTAATACCAATAGAATAGAGAATTTAGGCGAAAAGCCAAGCGCTGGGACCTACGGGGTCATTCAGGGCTGAAAGGGAAACTGAGAGTGAAAAGGTTTGAAAGGTGTGACAGGAGGAAAACCTCAAAGCAGTTGTACTACGAATCGGTTGTCAGGAGAGGGTGGAGAGTAATATGGAAGAAAGAGAACATGAAAGGAGGTACAGTAAAAGGAATGAAAGTGGTCGCAGCTAGGGGCCGAAGGGAAAGAATAATAATTTGGTATATTCCTACAAGACTGTGAAGAATCTTGTGTTGCCTTAGAAAACAATGGTAGCCATTTACGAGAGGAGTCTTGGGGCCACTCTCCCTCATGTAAGTGAAGAGTGAGTGTTGACTGGTCGAAAAAAAAAAAAGTTAAGGGGTTGAGATGAAATGTTTGCTAGTGTATGAGGTGTTTGAAGAACCAGTAGGTGAGAAATGGGGAAATAAGTGCAAGTGGCAGAAAGATTAGGAAGGTGAAAAGATGGCAAAGTGTTTTTGAGATGGTTTGGTCATGTGGAAAGAATGGACGTTGACAGGATAGTGATGAGAGTGTGTAATTCAAAAGTGTCATGGGGAAGTAGGAGAGGAATACCTAGAAAGAACTGGATAGTGTGAGAATGCGTGCTAGACAGACGTAACTGTAGGGGGCTAGACGTGCTGCTGATAAGCACTTTCATATGGTGTATGAAGCAGCTAACGTGATGGAAATTTAATGCACAGGGCGTTCGTCCAGAAATCAGCAGATAAAACATGAATGTGGGAATGACTGTTGTTGTTTTTCTCTTGGTGAAATGGCTTAATGTTAAAAAAATTTACACATAATGAAGGCTATACTCTGAAAATATATTGTTTATATATATGTGTATTATATGTATATTCTATAAATGGATTTTATATATATTGATATAATAACATATGTAAATACACACACACAATATGTATATATATATATATATATATATATATATATATATATATATATATATATATATATATATATATATATATATATATATATATATATATATATATATATATATATATATATATATATATATATATATATATATATATATATATATATATATATATATATATATATATATATTCTGAAACACTAAGTGAACAATACCTCTTAATATCGAATTCACTGTCTACCTCTGTATTAAAACTCCCAAAGGTACAGGTTAGAATCTGGCAGGGCCACATGTAGTAATCCTATATAACTTCCTTTGGATGTTAAGTATCTTATTCAATTGCAAATTGCTTTCGATACCAAGGGGGTATTTGTTGCTTAATATACCTGAGTATAAAAGGGGCTTGTGGGATTTACATTACTATTACTATATATATATATATATATATATATATATATATATATATATATATATATATATATATATATATATATATATATATATATATATATATATATACACTTATATACATTATATATATATATATATATATATATATATATATATATATATATATATATATATTACTAAAGGACCTCATTCAAACTGGATGGTATCTAATGGAGTATTTATTCAGAAAAACCTACAAGCTTGATAATGTGGACTGTTTGTCCAAGAAAGCTTGTAACTTTTTCTGAATAAATACTCCATTAGATACCATCCAGTTTGAATGAGGTCCTTTTGGTAATTCTACTAATGCACAGAACAATTGTGTATGTATATATATATAGAATTTTTATATATCTCTATATATATTTATATATGTATATGTACGTATATATATTTATACATATGTATATATACATACATATCTACATGTATACATATGTATATATATACGTATGTATATATAATGTTCGTGTGTTAATTGCCACTGATACACGCGACTTTTTTTATATTTAAAAGCCAAATTTAGCGTTTAATGTCTAGTTCACTTTGCCATGGGATTACTTACATCCACAGGGGATTATAACTGTTGAGTGCTGCTGCGCCAGGCAGGACTCGAACCTGAGCCTGTGAATTTGACCACCTGGCTGCCTAAAGATAACTAGGCTGGGTCGGAAGCATTAATCAGTTATAAATCCGTATGGGTGTAAGGTTTACCAAAGGTATAACAAATTCAGTATTAAACGATAACTGTTGCATTATAAATATATATATTACATAGATATATATATTTATAATATATATACATACATAGAGAGAGAGAGAGAGAGAGAGAGAGAGAGAGAGCTTTGGGTATCTCCATAACATGCCCAGATAGCAACGACCCAAAAGTACCCGCTGCCCTTTCCCAGTTCTCAACCGGAGACGCATTCCACAATCCACCCACGCCACCGCCTCAGGCTCAGGAGGCCCCGCCCCCTTTGGAGATGAAGGCCAATGGGAGGCCCGTCTTAGGGCACTATAGCGGTCAGCTGACCAATCAACACCCTCCGGTGAGGCATTAAGCACCGCCATTGGGTGGAATTTTGGGCCGTTTTGTGGATATCCAGAAATCTGGGAAAGCGCAGTGATGGCGGATGTCATCCCGATACGCGACTTTTGGGAAAACTTCAGTTTTTTTTTTTGACAAATTTCTCTTTCTGGCGACTCTGGGGGTCACTTTCCCCGCTATTAAAACTGGACGCGAGATGAAGCTTTCATAATTCTTGGCTATATCAGCAAGTTGATGAAGTTTGACTTAACAGTGAAGCGGAAAAGACGGGTGCTAGGATTATTATTATTATTATTATTATTATTATTATTATTATTCAGTAGATGAACCTTATTCATATGGAACAAGCCCACCAAAGGGGCCACTGACTTGAAATTCAAGGCTCCAAAGAATATGGTGTTAATTAGGAAGAAGTAAGAGGAAGTAAAGAGAAATGCGGAAAAAAGAGATACCACCTATTAAAAAAGAAACATAGTAAATTAGTAAATATATAAATAGTTAAAAATGCATCATATTGCAAGAATAATAATAATAATAATAATAATAATAATAATAATAATAATAATAATACGTCATGAGGTGCTGATTGCAAAATGCTTTTAGAAATTATATATACGGAGAATTATTAAGAGTTAATATTTTGTTATAACCCTCGCTTACAGCAAAACGAAAGCAGAGCGGCGCTAATACCCGAACAGCAATATTGTTAAAACATATCTTAATTTTCACCAACTTTCACAGTATTTGAAAAATTATTATTGACGCATTTTATCGATGAGAAAATCAGATAAGCCCACAAAGAATATTGAGTCCGGAATATACAGACGCATGAAATAAAGAACAGATATCGTAATTTGCAAATGATCAAAATATTGCTGATATTTGTCGTTAGCTCTGACTTTCTGTTCCCGAAATAAACTGACACAAAGCTATGCATATTCACTCACAAACCAAAACATCTTCATTTTATTGGACAGTGGCTCACTGTAAGCAGTCATCGTTTAAAACCATCGTCCACGAGAGTATTTGAAAATTAGAAAATGATTGTTGTAGTATGTATAACTAAGGTTGTAATATGCATAACTAAATAGGCACATGAAAACTCCGAAACAAGTGGAAGTTTTTTATTCGATTTAGTTTAGATAATAAACAATTTTGAGTACCGCAGGCATGGTATGACCAGACGCGACTGGCTTTTTTTTTTTTTTTTACCCTCACCAGTTGAAGTACAAGAGTATATTCACATTTCAACAATAATAATAATAATAATAATAATAATAATAATAATAATAATAATAATAATAATAATAATAATAATAATAATAATAATAATATTATTATTATTATTATTATTATTATTATTATTATTATTATTATTATTATTATTATTATTATTATTATTATTATTATTAAAGTAAGAATATAATTTATTTACCTCGCCACAAAGGCTGTATTCATTACACAATGTGGCCTAATTTCACGGAACCGGATATCAGTAATGTCAAAAAACGTGGAAACGAGGGAAATGCAACAACAAATAATAAAAGTATATTAATACCAAGAGTGATAATAATTACATAAATCAAACAAAGATGTCGATCAGAGTAAGAGGAGCAAAACAAACTTAGTTGCAAAATTTAAATTTAAAAAACTAGGATTAGAAAAATGAAAATAAAGGAAAATTGATATTGAAAATATCGTACGTATACATTTGCTCTCCGCAAACTAAAAAAAAATTAGGATTATAAAAATAAATATCGAGGAAAATTGATATTGAAAATATCGTACGTATACATTTGCTTTCCGCAAAGTATAAAAAATTAGGATTAGAAAAATAAAGATAAAGGAAAATTCATATTAAAAATAACGTACGTATATTTTCTTTGCGGAGACTTACATTTAGCTATAATGAAATTGAAATCACAAGGCTTCATTGCGAACATTAAAGAAAATATACTCGACTGAAAATTATCGATTATGTAGCTTATTAGTTATTTAAGTAGACTGTTTAGTTCGTTATTCATTTGTTTTTAAATGTCATAAACATTTTACCTCACGTGGAGAAAAGTAACAAGCACAGATTGCTTGCAGGAAAAAGGGGCCTTTTCCTAATACGGGAAAAAGAACCAATAAATTAATTCTGAAGTGTTCTAATGAAGTAAACTGATAATACAATATATTAATGTCTCTAGTCTCTCGTTAATACTGAACAAACATCGCACTGAACTTAAATAAAATTTCACTCACAAAGAATATTAAGAATATTTACTCCGTGAAAAAAACTATTAATTTTCTTACTGAATGAAAGGCGATATGATAAGGAGGAGAGATAGACAGACATACGTAGAGATCTCGGGTAATAATTTACATAATTTTCAATGCATAACCAAATCAATGGGAATGTATTTGTGCGTGAAAGTTGTTTATAAATCTCTCTCTCTCTCTCTCTCTCTCTCTCTCTCTCAGAATGTTCGTCAGGTTTTCGTACGATCTCAGTTCCTGCTGGGCATGACTTCTCTCTCTCTCTCTCTCTCTCTCTCTCAAAAATATTCTCAGGTTTTCTCTCTCAGTTCTGCTGGGCATGACTTTTCTCTCTCTCTCTCTCTCTCTGGGCTGACTCTCTCTCTCTCTCTCTCTAAAATCAAGTTTTCTCTCAATTCCTGCTCTGACTTTCTCTCTCTCTCTTTCTCTCTCTCTGAATGGTCAAGTTTTCCTACGATCTCAGTTCCTGCTGGGTATGACTAAACAAAAGGTTTATTGGTTTTGTTCGGTAGCGGTCATCCAAAGTATTAAAATGACTTCCAAAACAAAGGTTTTGAATCATCAGTCAGAAATTGCATTAATTAGCTATTTAGCCAAAAGCGTTCTGACACTGCATGGAAATCTTGAGAGTAGTTTCATATAACTTGTTGATTATATATATATTATATATATGTATGTATATATATATATACTTATATATATGTATGTATGTTTATATATATACATATATATTTTTATCAGCAATTTTTTCTTGATGAACGTTAGAATTCCCTCTACATATTCTTCAGATTATGTTGGAAACGTTCAACCCTTTTGAGTACGCCGGCCAAGTACAATTTGCCATCTCTTTTACGGAGGCTGCAATTTCTCTACTTATGTGAAGAAACTCTAAAAAGCAAATTATCTAAAAAAAAATAAAAAAGCCAAATTATGCTACAGGTCGAGGCAAAATCTTATATACATAATTTGAAACGTAATATAACGATCCGGAGAATGGTCCCTGTCTCCGAGGGCCATCGCCTCCTATTTCTGAAAGAGGAACCCAAGCTGTGACAAACTCGAAATTGATTCCAAATTGGTGGGAGATCAGACGCAAAAAAGTCTGGTCAATTGAGGAACAAAATGAGTGAAATTCTTCCGGGCGATTAGAGCCCCAGCCATGAAACCTTTCCAGGCCAATCAAGTCTTACTTTTGCGTTCTACGGTACGGGAGGAGGCGTGTGGGTTTTCCAGAGAGAGAGAGAGAGAGGCGTGGAGAGGAACAGAGAGAGAGAGAGAGAGAGAGAGGAATAAAAAGAGGGAGAGAGGAATAAAAAGAGAGAGAGAGAGAGAGGCATAAAAAAGAGAGAGACAGACAGAAGACAGAGACATGGAGAGAGAGAAAGAGAGAGAGAGGGGCGTGGAGAGGAATAAAGAGAGAGAGAGAGACACACACACAGAGACGGAGGGATGGAGAGGCAGAGGGAGGCATTGAGAGGAATAGAGAGAGAGGCAGAGGCATGGAGAGGAATAAAAGAGAGAGAGAGGCAGAAGCATGGAGAGGAATAAAGGAGGAGAGAGAGAGAGAGGCAGAGGCGTGGAGAGGAATAAAGAGAGAGAGGCAGAGGCGTGGAGAGGAATAAAAAGAGAGAGAGAGAGACACGAGGAGAGAAGAGGAGGAAAAATAGAGACTTTGAAATCCTCCCTTTTCAAACCACTAATAGCATCATTTTAAAATGACTTGATTCTGACTCAAAGGTGCGTCGCGGCCGAGGCAAAGTGGACTCAACGGCGCTCCCTCCGTAGGACCAAATCGGGGCGCTTTCCCTTCGGCGGAGGGGACGAACACGTAATGATTTGGAGTCGGTAATATGCAATTTGGGATAGAGGTGGACAACAATGGCCGGCAGGACCAAATACGACGTACACACGCACACACACACACACACACACACACACACACACAATAGTGATTGGGGGCCAACGTCAGCTGGGCACGACATTCGCCCTTTATGTATCGCATGTAAACTGCGTCGGCTACAGCCACAAGTTTATGATAACATTCTTTGGAGAAGGCCGGTCCGAGGGACCAAAAAAAAAAAAAAAAAAAAAAAAAAAAATGGATTGGGCTGACAATGAATGCAACAGGGGCGAATGAAAACAAATTAGAAGCTTTTCGTGGGACAGTGTCGGTTGATCTTCTCTGAGAGAATCTGGCAAAAAAAAAACCGTGAAGAAATTTTTTAGATTCTTTTCCTTTCGTTTTAGCGAAAGCAACGCATATTAATAATAACCCAAAGAGATGAAGCTATGTTATCCGACCATTGTCACCTGTTTTTGCAGAAATAAAATCATTTTATGAAAATACACGTTTCGTTTTTTATTTGTGATTGTTTCAGCCTAGGGAGAATAGCGACTAAATCATTTAGCCTCAGATCATATCAGTACAGAAGGCGTCAGACAAGTGAGTCCACTAACACAGACTAGATTTCTGCAAGTCAAAGTCAATCCAGTGACCAGCCAAATCTCTTTAACTTTTCAGTAAAAAAATCCTTGTTCATAATGGCTCCCAATACCAGGTCTAATGACCTGTCTAATTAGACAGACAGTAGAGGCCACTAGGACACTCAAGATACCTATCCAAATGTATCCTTAGAGAAAGGAAAACTTAATTTGGCATTCTTCCGGCCACGAAGATCTCGGGACATTTACCCACCTCGAGACTCAAGGAATTTATGGAACGATTCTCACAGAGGCAAAAACAAAACATTAGAATAAAGAGAAAAGTGATCTCTCTCTTTCTCCTTCTCTTATGGGGTTTGGGGCTGGTGTTGGGGGTAGCGGAGGGGGAAGGGGAAGGGGTTATTCTGTATCTGGAGTTTCTGGACATCAAGCTGAGAGGTTGAGTTGTGCTTCCTTCATGTCTTTTTTCCCCTCCGCCTCCTCCCTTACTCTCTCCTCTCTCTCTCTCTCTCTCTCTCTCTCTCTCTCTCTCTCTCTCTCTCTCTCTCTCTCTCTCTCTCTCTCTCTTCCTCTGTGATGGTGGTGATCGTTCAGCACGTGTCAGGAGGGAGTGGTGGGCGTGGGGGGGAGTAGTGGCTGGCGTTCCTCTCTTTTAACTACTCCTTTTCCTTTCTTCTTTTTACCACATCACCCCTTCCCCCTCCCCCCTTCCCAAAACGCCTCCATTTCTGTAGCCAGCCCTCGACCTCCCTCCTCCTCCTCCTCCTCCTCCTCTGCCCAGTTCTGAAGGATGGCCATGGCATAAGAGCACTCGTCATGTGCATTAGAGAAGCCAGCACAGAGACATTATGCTAAGTGTTCAAAATGGCCTCATCCCTCATTTTCCGACATCGAGGCTCCTACGGGAATGAGGGGTCGCTCAGAGAGAGAGAGAGAGAGAGAGAGAGAGAGGGGGGAGGGAGAAAGGTTTTTGGGATGAGGGGATGAGTTTATTGAACACGGTGATCATTTTTTTTTTTTTTTTGGAAAAAGGGGGCGGGAGATGGGTTCCGTATGGCGTGAAAAAAAGCATAATGATCATTCTCGCTTTTTTATAAAATTTTTAGACTCTCGAAATTTAGCAGTAAGAAAAGAAGAAAGTGAAGATTTAGCAAAAGTTTGGCCTTCATGAACAAAACACGTTCTATAAAATCAAGAAAATATTTAAAGGCTTTTCCCTCTAGTCAAGATAAACTAACAATAATTAGTTCTTTAAAGATAATAAATATATTCTGTAATAATAATGTGTTCTTTGAAGATAATAAATACATTCTGTAAATTGCACGTAATAGTTCAAGAAGTGTTCTTCATAGTCAGGATAAAGAAGTATGGTCGTTTGTTTCTATTGAATACAATTCAAAAAAATCTGTGGAAATAATAATAGTATTAATAGACCTTTGAGCCTCATTAAGTTACGTTATGACGAATGAAGATGTGTCCCAGAGCATTGTCATTGCTGACATAATGTAATTCGTGCGTGTAAGGGTTTGTGGGACCAAGGATATTGAGAGAGAGAGAGAGAGAGAGAGAGAGAGAGAGAGAGAGAGAATGATGATGGTAGAAAGAATCCTTTGGAAGAACAAGAGAAAAGAAGATAAACAAATAGAGAGAGAGAGAGAGAGAGAGAGAGAGAGAGAGAAAGAATCCTTTGGAAGAACAAGAGAAAAAAAGATAAACAAAGAAGAGAGAGAGAGAGAGAGAGAGAGAGAGAGAGGAAGAACAAGAGAAAAAAAGATAAACAAAGAAGAGAGAGAGAGAGAGAATGATGGTAATATAA
>NC_089756.1:36176261-36191261 GCF_040412425.1 Macrobrachium rosenbergii | reverse complement strand
TTGGAACAGACGGTGAAAAGTAACATCAATACGTAGTGATACTTTCCAACCCCCCATGGAGGTAGTGCCGTCAGTGCACCTCATGTGATGCACTGTAGACATTATTACTTAAGGTTCTTTGCACCGTGCCTTTGGCCCTAGCTGCAACCCCTTTCGTTCCTTTTGCTGTACCTCCTTTCATATTCTCTTTCTTACAATTTACTCTCCACCCTCCCCTACCAATTGACTCAGTATAACTGCGAGGTTTTCCTCTGTTACACCTTTCAAACCTTTTACTCTCAATTTCCATTCCAGCGCTGAATTACCTCGTAGGTCCCAGTGCTTGGCCTTTGGCCTAAATTCTATATTCAACTCAATTCGATTCTTCCCCCCACCCCCCAAAAAAAAATAAAAGTAATTTCTAAAACGAAATTGCAAATGACACAAAGGCATACGTGTAGTAAAATATATAATGGTGTAATTGCACTTGTAATTAAGCAATCTAAAACTAAAGTAAACATTAATGTAAAAGATAAATTTGCATATGCAGGTGTATTTAAACAGCCTGAAACAAATTATAATATAAAAAAATCGTATACTTTTCGACAACGCAAGCACTGGCAAGCATGTATGTACTAAGACATATAGATTTCTGTGTGCAGGTGTAGTTAAGCAATTAGAAACTAAATGAAACATTAATGGAAAAGGTAACTTTGCATACGCAGGTGTAACTACGTAATCTGAAACAAAATTAAATTATAAAAAAATTTTTATCACATTTTTATTGATTGATTGATTAATTTATAGATTTTAGGCATACGTGCCAAGCACTGGGGCAACTAAGGACATTCAACGCTGAAACGGAAATTGATAGTAAAGGTCTGAAAGGTGTAACAGGAGGAAAACCTCAAAGCAGTTGCACTATGAATCAGTTGTTAGGAGAGGGTGGACAGCAAGACGGATGATAGAGAATATGAACGGAGGTACAGTAAAAGGAATGAAAACACCTTTAGACGAAATTTGTGAAAGGTCCCTGTGAACTTTTTCATGTGACGTAACCTAAATTTGCACATGCAGTTGTAATTAAGCAATCTCCCCCCTACGGGGGTGCACTGTAGGCATTACTTAAGATTCTTTGCAGCGTCCCTTCGGCCCCTAGATGCAACCTCTTTCATTCCTTTAACTCTACCTCCGTTCATATTCTCGTTCTTCCATCTGGCTTCCCACCCTCTCTAATAGTTGTTTCATAGTGCAACTGCGAGGTTTTCTTCCTGTTAAACCTTTAAATCCTTTTTAGTGTCAATTTCCATTTCAGTGATGAATGACCTTGTAGTCACAGCGTTTGGCCTTTGGCTTAAATTGCGTATATATATATATATATATATATATATATATATATATATATATATATATATATATATATATATATATATATATATATATATATATATATATATATAATACACACATATATATATATATATATATATAATGCATTATATATTTATATATATGATGTATTATATAATACATATGTATGTATATGTGTGTGTGTGTATTAAGCAATCTGAAACAAAAATCCAACTCTTAACATAAAAGACCGTATCACATCTATAGACAGAATTTGTGAACGATCCTCGTTGAACCTTTGACGTGACGTCACCAAATCCCCTCGGCCCACATCCTTATCCTCTTTCCTTTGATCCTCGGGATCTACTTTCGACGTCGGTGACCTTGCCCGCTGTGACGCCATATAACTCTCAATCAGTCAGTCTCGGATCTACTTTACTGGAGGAGATGTCGTGGGTATCTCGTTATGTGCAACGACTGACCTCGATTTATTTATTCGGTGCCCGTTTTAGTATTCTGTAAAAGGAAACTGTTGAGATGGCTATTTGTCTGTCCGTCCGTCCTCAGATCTTAAAGACTACTGAGGCTAGAGGGCTGCAAATTGGTATGGTGATCATCCACCCTCCTGTCATCAAGCATACCAAATTGCAGCCCTCTAGCCTCAGTAGTTTTTATTTTATCTAAGGTTAAAGTTAGTCATAATCGTGCCCCTGGCACCGTTATTGGTGCCAACAACACTGGCCACCACCGGGCCGTGGCTGGAAGTGTAATGGGCCGCGGCTGAGAGTTTCATGGGTCCTGGCAGAGAGTTTCATAGAGCAGTATACTCTGTACAGAAAACTCAATTTCGCCGAAGAAACTCCGGCGCATTTTTTACTTGTTTGTTACGGAGTTTAATATTGGCAGAGACGAAGGTATCTCGTTATGTGCAACGTCTCACCTCGATTGATGCCCGCTGTTCGTTTTGGAATTTAAAAGAGGTGGATGTGTAATGTTCAGTAATGCTACTTTGTACATACGTGGAACAATGCCTCTCTTTGTTCAAGATTTTGTTGTTTATGTTTTTTTGTGGATTATGTCTTATGTTCCCTACTAAATTTTTATTTATTTATTTTATTTGTGACACGGAATACTTTACTCCGTGGCAGGTTACCAGTTGAATGGCATTTAATGCCGGTTATCAAAAGCAGTTTTAAGATTTCTTTGCACGATATCGTTCTTTTAGACTTACTGTACATTCGTGGCTTTCCGGAGTTTGCAATAACGATTAAACTAAAAGAACGAAATAGAGGTTTGTGCACCTTGCTAAATGTAGGTAGAAAGTAAGAAGCATTTCGTCAGTAATTACCAATAACACTTGCACATTTGATGCGTTCTGAAAATGTCAATAAGGAATTCGTTATTGCACAAGTTTAGCGTTATGGAGTGTATTTTATAAAATTTAATATTAGACGAAATAAAAATGTATACAACCAAACCTTGTTCCGATAGACATACGCAAGACAGCTTTATAAAAAGAAATTTGAAAAATGTATATCATTGGCTCATTATGCAAACGAAGCTTTCTCTCTCTCTCTCTCTCTCTCTCTCTCTCTCTCTCTCTCTCTCTCTCTTTCGTTCGCTGTTGGATTTATCACGTCTGTAAACACTTCGAAAACTTGAAATAACTTTACGAAAGTTGTCGTAACCAATTAGTTCATGAGGGAGATTAGTTTGGTATTAGTTAGACCTGTCATTTGAAAACTGGTATTAGTTAGATCTGTCATTTGAAAACTGGTATTAGTTAGATCTGTCATTTGAAAGCTAATATTAATTAGATCAGCCATTTGAAAACTGGTATTAGTTAGATCTGTCATTTGAAAACTGGTGTTAGTTAGATCATCCATTTGAAAACTGGTATTAGTTAGATCTTGTCATTTGAAAACTGGTATTAGTTAGATCTGTCATTTGAAAACTAGTATTAGATCTGTCATTTGAAAACTGGTATTAGTCAGGTCTGTCATTTGAAAACTGGTATTAGTTAGATCTGTCATTTGAAAACAAGTTGCGAAAGTAGAGAAGTGATATCAGATAAAGGTCATATTTTAGGACAAAATCACCTCGTTGGCTCTTTAGCGGAAGACGCCAGGTTTCTTCCACCAAGAAGGTCTCGAAGAATTTTAGAACTGACTTCAGGGCCCAGCAACCAGATTAAATAGTTTTACTTTCTGCAATGTTTGTTTGTATACTTGGTTTCCTGCTTTATTTTGTTTCTTGAGTTGTATATTATACTCCATTTTAATGGTCAAGTCCACAGCAGATGGACGAAAGCTATAAGCTCTGTGCATATATATTTTAATATACTATGTTCTGTAACAGGAAATTTATTGTGGACTTTACCTAACATTGATGTCAAGACACATGGTACTTTTATATTTTATATATATATATATATATATATATATATATATATATATATATATATATATATATATATCATCAACACACAATCATGTAACAGAAATAAATTTCTGACTATATATAACCCAGGTCTCTCAGGTGGAAAGCAAGGGCGCTACCCACTGGGCCATACAAGTCAAAAAGTATTTTCTTGCTCTCAGGTTCCGACTTCAAAGGCTCCCTATTGTTATTGAAATATATATATATATATATATATATATATATATATATATATATATATATATATATATATATATATATATATATATACAGAGAGAGAGAGAGAGAGAGAGAGAGAGAGAGAGAGAGAGAGAGAGAGAGAGAGAGAGAGAGAGAGGAGAAGGGACATTAATCCCTCAGATCAAAGTCGTCACAACCGACCGCCAAAATGGATTCACCTACTTACACTGATGAAGCCTTTTTATCTCCTTAACTTTGTCCCTTCCGACTCGATTAAGGCCAGGCACAAGGAGAGGCCTCATGCCAGGAGAAAAAGAGCACTTTGAGCCGGGTGCCCCAGAGGTCATTTCGCCCTGACCAACTCGCAGGGCGGTTAGAGCTATTCGCGGACGGCGCTGCGACGTTGTTCCTCTTTCTCGTGACCACCGAATTCATGTCTGCGGGGATTTGGATCTTGGGGCAAATCCATACAAATATCGCTACTTATCATCGCCATCTCCCGACTTGGCGATGGTATTTTTCGTCGATGGTAGAGCTGGATGGTTGTACAGAAGGGATACGAGGCTTAAAATGTACAGGTGAAGCGTCTAAATATAGAAAAGGCGGGAAGAAAAAAAAAACACCAACAACTGACCAGTAAAACTCCCGATTCTGCCTAAAGTCTGTCAAACTTCGAGATTTGATTGCGCGATGCAACCGCGCTACCAGACGCACGATTCACCGAACCTTGCTTATCCATTTTCAAACAAAAACGGTGAACTTCCGTGCACCATCAACGTCGTATCACCATCAACATCAGCAACATCATCATCATCATCATCATCATCATCTAAACCATACTTGGGAAACGTCAGGAAGAAGTTCCTCATATGAAAACAAATATGAAAAGAAATCAAATTTCACCTTGGGGCGTCCGAGGGTTGGGATAATATGGTCTTCGGGAGGAAAATTGCCAATGTAGTGGAGCCCCTCTCTCTCTCTCTCTCTCTCTCTCTCTCTCTCTCTCTCTCTCTCTCTCTCTCTCTCTCTCTCTCTCTCTCTCGCCACATCAGGCTGACCAGAAGGGGAAGGTGAAATTGAAAGCCAAACAAACTGAAAATCATTTCCATTTTCGTCTTTCCATTTTTTTCTTTATCATTTTTCATTTTTCGTCCGTACCGAGCCCTTTTATTTTTTATTTATTTATTTGTGTATTTATATCTTTAGTTTTTTTTTTCTTTTTGTAGTCTGAAGATTTGCTTTCGTTTCTTACTCTCCATACTACTGTATATTCATTTTTTTTTCCAACGTTCTTTTTACCATCGCTTTCTGTACTTTGATCTCTGCAGACGTGCTTTCTTTTCGTTTTCTTCATTGCATCACCGACCGCATTAGGATGCTGCTACTTTTCAAACTGAATATTTATGGATGGATAACTTTGTTTATTGTGCATTTACAAAGTCCAGCCAGAGCAGCTGTTTACTTTAAATAGCGTCTCATCATTATAATCGATTAACCTACTTTCAGACTCTCAAACTCAAAATGGTTGTTCATTTTGATGAAAGATTTCCTAGATTCTACCTTGTAAAACGCAATATGTATTCATAATTTTTTTTTTATGTGAAAACTATTTTACTCGGGTAATGAACATGTATAGATTTCCTGTCATCCAGTACTGAGCTAGCCTAATTCACTCAAAACTTGCCCTATATAAATATCAGTTACCCTATATAAGTGTCACTTCCCTTATATATATAAGTGTGCAGAATGAAGGTACATATACATAAACAAGCAGAAGTAAGGTACCTTGGTCCTAGCTCTTGGGGCGGTACGAAACGTCCCCACGGTCGAGACTCGTTGTCTGAACCCTCTTTTATATTAACTTCAGTTTTAAAAGTTTGGGTAGCTGGGATCAGGATGACGAATAAGCAGAAAATTGTAAATAATGACTAAATCAAGTACCCTAAAACTGGAGACATTTCCAGATCTTTACCTTTTTTCCAGTGCCCTAAAACTAGGGACATTTCCAGATCTTTACCCTTTATCCAGTACCCTAAAACTGGAGACATTTCCAGATCTTTACCCTTTTTCCAGTACCCTAAAACTGGAGACATTTCCAGATCTTTACCCTTTTTCCAGTACCCTAAAACGGGAGACATTTACAGATCTTTACCCTCTTTCCAGTACCCGAAAACTGGAGACATTTCCAGATCTTTACCCTTTTTCCAGTACCCTAAAACTATGGCCTTTTCCAGATCTTTACCCTGTTTCAAGTACCCTAAAACTAGAGCCTTTTCCAGATCTTTACCCTTTTTCCAGTACCCTAAAACCGGAGACATTTCCAGATCTTTACCCCTGTTCCAGTACCCTAAAACCGGAGACATTTCCAGATATTTACCCTTTTTTCCAGTACCATAAAACTGGAGACATTTCCAGATCTTGACCTTCTAACCGATAGACGAATCCAGCTTCCCCCCCCCCCATCATATCATTTTCAAAGTAAGAGCAGTGACAGATAATACTCTATTCTTGAATAGAGAATAGTTAGGGGTCATTTCCACGCTGTGACATACACAAAGGGAAAGCCATCAGAGCGATTATCATGGCTGGCAAAACGGAATGCCATGACGGATGCCTGAACATTACCAGCTAGTGCATATGTTTAAATCTCTCTCTCTCTCTCTCTCTCTCTCTCTCTCTCTCTCTCTCTCTCTCTCTCTCTCTCTTTCTCTTTATGAAATATTTGCAGGATAACGTTGAATATCAAGTTTTATTAATTGACATTAATCGGAACTCAAAATAATTGATAAATATTCTTCTCTGTCTTATATTGTCTTACCTAACCTATTTGTTATTAATTATCCTTTCCTTTCCCCTTAAGCTGAGTGATAGTAGCTATTGGTGCAAGAGAAAGGGAGCGGAAATACATGGAGGAGGTGAAGAGCGAGGGAAGATTTTAAAAAGTGGGCATACCCATCTTATAAACTGATCATCAGCGTAGGACCATTATGTATACAGACACGTGTGTGTGTGTGTGCATATATATATATATATATATATATATATATATATATATATATATATATATATATATATATATATATATATATATATATATATATATATATATATATATATATATATATATATATATCATATATATATTATATATATATTATATATATATATTTTTATTCAAACCTATTGCTTTTCAATTTGGTACACGAAAGCTAAAATTTGAAAGCTAAAAAAAAATTTGCAAAATTTGTGACAGTCATACTGATGCCCAGTAACTGATAGTATGAAGAGAAGGAACTTTATTTTCCACGACGACGACGCCTAGTGCAGAGAGAGAGAGAGAGAGAGAGAGAGAGAGAGAGAGAGAGAGAGAGAGAGAGAGAGAGGGCTGAGGAGGGAGGAAGGGGGTAAATGATTTTTTTTTCGCAGATGAGGGGCATAAATAGGGCGTAATGATGGCTGGGGTGAGGCTTTGAAGGCTTAGAAGCCAGTTGGTCCACTCTGTCTCCTGGGGTTTCTGGAAGTCAGAGAGAGAGAGAGAGAGAGAGAGAGAGAGAGAGAGAGAGAGAGAGAGAGAGAGAGGGTTGCGGGATGAAAATATAATGCTACTGTTACATCTCCGGTGTCATTATCTTTGTCATTATTCAGGGTTTTTTAATAGAGAGAGAGAGAGAAAAATGATGCAGACTAAAACACAATGTTTAACTTTTTATTATTATTATTATTATTATTATTATTATTATTATTATTATTATTATTATTATTATTATTTTATGTTGTAATCGAACAGATTTCCTTCCGCAGGAGTAATAGTGATAATAAGGTCCTGTTGCTGTTTATTATTATTACTATTATTATTATTATTATTATTATTATTATTATTATTATTATTATTATTATTATTATTATTAAGCCACAAAGACGCCTTAACATCTCTGTTTACCTTGCCTTTTTTTTTTTGTATGTTTGGCTACTGCTGTAAAATAATATTGAATCCGAATGGTTAAAAATCTCCTCGGAAATCTTGTTGAGAAAAGATTCGAAGATGCTAAATTTCATCTGCTCAGTCTTCCTTTGTTTTAACATTTCGACATAGAAATATAAATATATAATTTCGTATGTCTCGTAGACACTGTTTTTACATATAATGAAGACAACATGATGAACGCATAACCAAGCAAGAATTCTGGCGCCTTGAAGATAAGACATACCAAATGTTAAAGGGTGAGTCATTTTAAATTTCAAGAAGCATCGTACTTCTAACAAACATGTTTCAATTTTAAAAATCATGATGTGATAATATATGACTTTCCCTTTATCTTTAACCTAACCTAACCTAACCTAACCTAACCTAACCTAACCTAACGGCCCTAATGATTTTAAGCCGGCATTGCGTGCTTCCATCAAAATGTAGGCTTTTTCTTTGAAGAAAAAAAACCTTTCTAACCTATGTTGTTGTTGAAGATTACCGCTATAAAAAGCCGGCACGGGCTCTTGCTCCCAGAACAGCCCGTAAACCTAACCTAACGTAGGGGCAGAATTATTTGGCGACGACATTAGGTGTTCCAGTCAAAATGTAGGCCCCTTCAATTGACAAAAAAGCGCAGAATGACCCCATAGGTCCCAGCGCTTGGCCATTGGCCAAAATTCTATATTCTATTCCATCAGTAGGCAAAAAAATCTGCCTTTTCAAAACTGATTATCTGTAAAGGAAAATTTTGTGCTCATTGCAAACAAAACACTCCCAAAATGAATAAACACCAGGATAACAGCTTGGCATAAAGTTGATCCAAACTTAAAGACTATGATCGCCATTTGGGATTTGTAATGACACGTATTAGAGAAGGGTTCGTTAAAATGGAATTTGTCCGACGCCCTCAACCTTTTAGGGTGATTGGGATTGGAGGCCCGTAGGCCTAGACCTCTCACGCCCACCTCATCTCCCTCCCCCAATCCCATGGGAGGTTCATGCAGGAGTTTCAAATTCTGTTTGGCCCCGAAATCAATAGTTCATTTTTGCTTTGAATTTTACAGCCGGTGGTGTCGTTTATGTTCGAAATTCGTGCGTGGATCCTCTAATATTTATTTTAATCAAGAAAATGAGAAATGACAGTGAATAAAATTATAATCATTTCGTTGTCACAAGCTCACCGCAAATGCTCCTTCATTGTAAACAGTGGTCACTAAGTTGTAATAATAATTAGGTGCTGTTTAAATATTGGAGAATTTAACTGTAATGCAACAGGCATGGATATATATATATATATATATATATATATATATATATATATATATATATATATATATATATATATATATATATATATATATATATATATATATATATATATATATATATATATATATATATATATATATATATATATATATATATATATATATATATATATATATATATATATATATATATATATATATATATATATATATATATATATATATATATATATATATATATATATATATCGATGTTTTTCCATGACTGTGGCACTGGGGAGAGAATTTGACACTTGAGACAAAATTATTGTCAACATGTTTAAAATAATGTTTATTTCATCTAAGCTGGTCATGAAATAATTTTTAACTTTTTTCATAAATTCCTCTTTGGGCAACAATGAAACGTTTGAGTAATGGTTTTTCCTCTCTGAACTTTTTGCTTTCCATAGACCCAGGAGAGTTCGAAACACAACAACGACAACCACTTCAATAATAATAATAATAATAATAATAATAATAATAATAATAATAATAATAATAATAATAATAATAATAATAATAATAATAATAATAATAATAAATCAGGTAAGATTGCAAAAGAAAGTCTTTCTAATAATAATAATAATAATAATAATAATAATAATAATAATAATAATAATAATAATAATAATAAATCAGATAAGATTGCGAAAGAACGTTTTTCGAAGTAGAAGGAAAAGCTACGGTAATAATAATAATAATAATAATAATAATAATAATAATAATAATAATAATAATAATAATAATAATAATAATAAAAATCAGATAAGATTGCGAAAGAACGTTTTTCTAAGTAGAAGGAAAAGCTATGATAATAATAATAATAATAATAGTAATAATAATAATAATAATAATAATAATAATAATAATAATAATAATAATAATAATAAATCATATACGATTACAAAAGAACGTTTTTCTAATTAGAAGGAAAAGTTATGGCCTTTTATTCATCAAAAATATGTGCAATCTCTCAAGAGAGAGAGAGAGAGAGAGAGAGAGAGAGAGAGAGAGAGGAGTTGGGGGAGTTAGATAGGTAGACAGAGAGGGGGGGGGGTGCTAGGCAGGTGGAAAGAGAAAGTGGGGTGTTGTAAATAGGTAGAAACTGTTTGTGTGTGTGTGTGTGTGAGAGAGAGAGAGAGAGAAAGCTTCGAATAGCCTTCGCCTAATTCAATTTTACACCCATGCGTTCTCCCCGATAGAGTCTGCTCACTATACCAAAACTCCGGCGCTGGACGCCCCCTCCACCCCCCGCCCCGCCCCCCAACAAGTATGCCTTTGCAGTGTTTGTGAATGTGCTCACTTCATTAGCTGTAGCCCCATAAGTACCCTCCATCCTGTGGGGCTTCTTCTGCCAGGCCCCCCCCTTCCCCTCCCCTCTCCCTTCCCCCACTCCAAGCTCTCAGACACCCCCCTCTCCTCTGATGTCTGTCCCCTGACGACACAGAGGAGGCACAAAGGAAGCCAACTAGAAGTCTCGCTCGTCCGTTTGAAATGACAGAAAACTGTTTTATGTCTTGAATTTTGTTTTCGTTCTTTCGCCACGTCTCGTGGCTAGAGGTTTGAGACGACTGAGGTGCTATTTTTATTTTATTTTGTTTCTGTTTAGGTAGGTATTTCAAGGTCCTTTGAAATAGCTTTTCGATATTATATCAATAATTTCAGTGTTTTCGAAGTAATAGCAAGTTTGAGCTGTTATTTTTCATTTTGTTTCAATTCATGTAGATATTTCAAGGTCCTTTGAAAATCTTTTAGATATTATTATAATAATTTCAGTGTTTTCGAAGTTAATGGCAAGTTTGAGCTCTTATTTTCATTTTATTTCTATTCATGTAGACATTTCAAGGTCCTTTGAAATAGCTTTTCGATATTATTATATTAATAATTTCAGTGTTTTCGAAGTTAATAGCAAGTTTGAGCTATTATTTTTCATTTTGTTTTTATTCATGGGGATATTTCAAGGTCCTTTGAAATAGCTTTTCGACATTATTATACTAAAATAATTTCGATGTTCTCTAACTTGATGGCAAATGATTTGAAGCCTCAAAAAAAAAAAGTGGAAACTTATCCTCACGATCCTCGCCATCCTTTCTCCCAGCGAGGAAGCCCTCCACACGACTCATTCAATTATCTATGTAAATATCTTGATACCTGCCAACCAGGTAGAGACAGGGCTGGACAGGACAGGAGGCGAGACGCGTGCGGGCACTGGCGGGGCGTGGCCACCTCCATAATGACCACTGTCCACTGGACACGCGTCCAGCATCCGCCGATTTCCCCTGGACCCTCGTGACGTCACAGAGGGCACGCGCACCTATTGGTCACTCCACAACAGAGCCAATCAATATGGCTGCTTTCCGCCCGAGCATTCCAGTTGTTTTTCTCTCTCTCCCTCTCCCTCTTTCTCCGTCTCTTATCTCTCCCCATCCCTGCCTTTCTGCTCTTCCCTGCCTCTCTCTTTCTTTCTCTCTTTAATTCTGCGTCCACTCTCTCTCTCTCTCTCTCTCTCTCTCCCCTCCCTGATCTTTTCACGAGGGGAGGAGAGGTTCGCGTCTCTTTTGTCAGATTGTTCCGTTCCATTATCCCCAGTGTCCACCATTCCATCCATCCGTCCACTGAATCTCAAACATCGGCCCAAAACATTCTCGGCTGGGATGGATTACGCTGGCCCCGATCGCATTGCGAAAATGGTGCGGGCGGCGCGTTTCTTTTTCCGATAGTGCGCAGCAGAGAGATAAATAATGTAGCATTTTATCGAGGGCCGTTGTCGGTATAAGATATGTATGTATATCATGTTTTCTTCCGCAAATTTTCGTTCAGTTTTGATTTTTTTTTTTTTTATCTGCACCACTTCTGCGAAAACGGTGCGTTTGACGTTACTCTCCATGAACGCGCAGAATAAAAAGAAGTATTTCCTTCTGGGGGCTATTGTCAGTATCTGTATTTGTATATATATATCAGGCTTTTCAAAATATTTAGTTCATATGTTTTGTTTTTCGTTTAGGTGGCAGCTGGTTCCTTCACAATCACAAACACGACGAATAAATAAATATTGAGCCAAATTTCCGTTGCAATTATCAGCATGAATAGTATGTGCCATTCTGTCACGTTACCTTCCTCAGGTTTTAAATATTTGTTCTTTATATAATTTCTTTTTCTTTTTTATAGATTAATTGCACCAGTTTCGATTACTTGATCGGTGAAGATAATTGGTGGTATTTTCGTGTATTTCTGTGCATTTAGACGTGTATACTTCTTATTTGACAGCCATATTTCTAATTGTTTATTTTATGGAAAGTATATACATTCCAACATATTTGCATACATAAAGACCATCATTCGATATCAGTATGCTTCAGAATATATTTGGTTGTGTATGAAAATAAAATGAAATAATTACTACAATGTCGCAGAATAAATCTATTTTTATATAAATTTTCATTTTATGTATTTATTTATATATTTATTTATTTGTTTAGTTTTGTTTGGTTTTGTTAAGCAAAATTGTCCGGTTTTGTCTGCGTCGTCTCCCATTTTATTATTCTGTCTCCCTGTCACGGTTCTATCGCCATCAATCTCATATCCTTTCCTCCTCCCAAGCTTTCATTTCCAAATTTTCCCGTTCATCTGCCTATCCAAAACATCATCCTTTTTTTCCATTCTTCTTCTTCTTCTTCTCTTCCCTCTTCTTATTCTTCGTCTTCTTATTCATCGTCTTCTTCTTCTTCTTCTTCTTCTTCTTCTTCTTCCTCTTTCTCTTCTTCTTCCTCTTTCTCTTCTTCTTCCTCTTTCTCTTCTTCTTCCTCTTCCTCTTCCTCTTCCTCTTCCTCTTCTTCTTCTTCCTCTTCCTCTTCTTCTTGCGAGGCAAATGCTATAAATGTCAACGCGGATCAAGAGGCAATATGTTAGGAGGGGCCACATAACTTTGGCCCTGTGTCCGGCCCAATGCCATGCAGCAAACTCGTCCGGGGCTTCTCCTGCTTCCTTCTCGCTAACTTTCGATTGCTTTCGTCATCTGTCAAATTTGTAAGTTTGTGTGTTTATGGTGTGATAATGCGTTACGTCGCGCTTGCTTCTTTGCTCTTGAAGTGGTTTTTCTGGAACACTTTTTCTTGAAGTTTTTTCTTTGACACTTTTTCTTGAAGTGTTTTTCTTTGATACTTTTTCTTGAAGTGTTTTTCTTTGACACTTTTTCTTGAAGTGTTTTTCTTTGACACTTTTTCTTGAAGTGTTTTTCTTTGACACTTTTTCTTGAAGTGTTTTTCTTTGACACCTTTTCTTGAAGTTTTTCTTTGACAATTTTTCTTGAAGTGTTTTTCTTTTTTTCTTGAACACTTTTTCTTGAAGTGTTTTTCTTTGACATTTTTCTTGAAGTGTTTTTCTTGACACTTTTTTGAAGTGTTTTTCTGACACTTTTTCTTGAAGTGATTTTCTCTGACACTTTTTCTTGAAGTGTTTTTCTTTGACACTTTTTCTTGAAGTGTTTTTCTTTGACACTTTTTCTTGAAGTGTTTTTCTTTGACACTTTTTCTTGAAGTGTTTTTCTTTGACACTTTTTCTTGAAGTGTTTTTCTTTGACACTTTTTCTTGAAGTGTTTTTCTTTGACACTTTTTCTTGAAGTGTTTTTCTTGACACTTTTCTTGAAGTGTTTTTCTATGACAATTTTTTCTTGAAGTGTTTTCTCTTTTTTCTTGACACCTTTGTTTTTCTTTGACACTTTTTTCTTTTTCTCTGACACTTTTTCTTGAAGTGATTTTTCTGACACTTTTTCTTGAAGTGTTTTTCTTTGACACTTTTCTTGAAGTGTTTTTCTTGACACTTTTTCTTGAAGTGTTTTCTTTGTTTTTCTTGAAGTGTTTTCTTTGAACTTTTTCTTGAAGTGTTTTTCTATGACACTTTTTCTTGAAGTGTTTTTCTCTGACACTTTTTCTTGAAGTGATTTTCTCTGACACTTTTTCTTGAAGTGTTTTTCTTTGACACTTTTTCTTGAAGTGTTTTCTGTGTTCACTTTTTAAGTGTATTTCTTTAACACTTTCTCACCCTTTTTGTGAGGCCAGTTTTGCTTCTTGCTTTCATTACTTATCTGTTTTGTTGATTCCTCTCTGTCTTTCTCTCTCTCCCTGTCTCTACTGGCTGTTTTTATGTCTGTCTTTTTGCATCAGATTTATTTATGTTTCTGTAAACAATGTACCTATGTTCATATTCTTCAATTACTTTTTAACACACACACACACACAACCACATATATATAATTAGATAGATAGATAGATCTGTGTATATATACATATATATGTCTGTGTGTGCGTTTGTCTGTGAGAAAAGTTATGATCAGCCTAGAAATAAAGTACTTGGACAAGTGTGAAAACTGTAAAGTAAATCAGCGCGGATAATTCACAGGAAATTAACGGAAAGAATAATAAGAATAGGGAAGAATAAGAATAGGTAAGAAAACGTTAAAAAAAATTGCGAATATTTTCGTTCTCTTATTTTATTCTTGGTAAATAAAGGGAAGCGGAAATTACTGAAAGGTTTGTTTTGAGTAATTCAGGCACGAAATATTTGGCGTCACAAATCTCGGGGTCATAAAAGCCTCTAGTTTTGTCTGTTGTAACTGAATACTTTAGCCGTTTATTAAAATTAAAGGAATATTGTTTGATATTAAATAATTGGATTAACGTTTCATTTATTATGACGAAATGTGAGGAAAAATAAATGAGTAAAAAAATTAATAACAACAATTAGAAAACAAAACAAAATTAGAAAACAAAACTAAAAAC
>NC_089756.1:36171261-36173761 GCF_040412425.1 Macrobrachium rosenbergii | reverse complement strand
ATCCAGTCATCAAGAAGATTTGTGAAAATTCTGTTAAGTGTTTATATATATATATATATATATATATATATATATATATATATATATATATATATATATATATATATAAACCTGTAAAAAACAGCTGGAATGGCACACAAATGCATATGAACACTTAACATGAGAATTTTCACAAATCTTCTCGAGGAGTGATACCCATTGAATGGAGAGAGAGAGAGAGAGAGAGAGAGAGAGAGAGAGAGAGAGAGAGAGAGAGAGAGAGAAAACCGTCGCCTCTCGCTCCCTGCTGCCTGCCGGAGTGATGAAAGAGAGAGGAGTGAAAGATAATGTTTATGATGGATGAGTCGAAGGTGGCCATGGCGTCAAGTTCCGAAGCGCCCGCTTCCGAGGAGGAGGAGGAGGAGGAGGTGGAGGAGGAGGAGGAGGTGGAGGAGGTGAGGGAGGAGGAGTTGGGGTGAAGGAGGTGGAGGAGGAGGAGGAGGAGGAGGCGCACGAGAGGCGAGAAAGCGTAAGAAAAAAAGGGTGAGGAAAAAATCATTAGCTTGAAAATGGACATAAAAGATGAGGTCGAAAACGATCTCTGGAAAAGAGAAAAAGAGAGAATAAGCGCGAGAGAGAGAGAGAGAGAGAGAGAGAGAGAGAGAGAGAGAGAGAGAGAGAGAGAGAGAGAGAATGACATGAAAGAAGAGGTTAGAAAATGGCTTGTGGAAAATGGCAGAATAGGAAATAATGAGAGAGAGAGAGAGAGAGAGAGAGAGAGAGAGAGAGAGATGAGAAAATGGTTTTTGTGAAATGGGAAAAAGGAGAGAGAGAGAGAAACTTTAGGTGCCAGTCTTGATTGCAAATTCATTTTTGAGAAACACATATCCGGTCTGTCTCTTCTTCATTCTCTGTACAATTCATAGACCAGTCTATCCTGAAAAAACGTTTTAATTCATCTATTTTCCCCATTTCAAATATTGTTCCCCTGTTCGGTTTTCACCAGCTGACTCCCGTCTTAACAATTAGACAAGCAGGTTAAAAATGCGCCGAAATGTCTTCGGCGCAATCGAGTTTTCTGTACAGCCGCTGCAGCGATACCTCCCACCACGTAATAGTTGATGCGCAGTTAATTTTTACAGTGCATTATGCTTTCCAAACTTGGGTGGCAGCTTGGTTTGCAACAAGAAGAACAACAGCAATAATAATAATAATAATAATAATAATAAAAGGTGACGCCAAGAAAGATATGTAAAAGGAGAGAGAGAGAGAGAGAGAGAGAGAGAGAGAATCATATGAGAGAATTATGGAAAGGGTTATGGAAGATGAAGAAAAAAGTGAGCAATAAAATATAGAGAAACCAAAATATAGGCAGAATACAAGAAAATATAACACAGAATATAAAAAAAATATTCCATGAAGAGAATTTATGAATTTTAATACGGAAACAATTTAAACATAACGAAAGGTTGATTGAAAGGCAAACATGACACATTGCGAGAGAAACTGAATAAAACTTATAAAAGGCAATGGAAAGAGAAGAAACAAACACATGAGAAGTAATAGAAGAGGTAATACTCGTACATGGCCTTATGTCAGCGCGGATTCTTGCTCCTGGTGCGAGATTCTGCAGAACAGTTTTTGAAGAATAGAGAGTTTGGAGTAAGGAAGATGCAACAGAGACGGGTGGGAAAATGAATTTTTGAGAGAGAGAGAGAGAGAGAGAGAGAGAGAGAGAGAGAGAGAGTGGGAAAAGAGAGAGAGGAAGGGAGAAGGTGAGCAAGAAAGAGAGAGAAGGGGAGAGAGAAGAGAGAGGGAGAAAGATAGAGAAAGAGAGAGAGAGAGAAGGAAGGGGGAGAGAGAGAGGGAGAGAGAGAGAGAGAGAGAGGTAGCGACAGAAAGAGAAAGAAAGAGAGAGAGAGAGAGAGAGAGAGAGAGAGAGAGACAAAGAAAGAAACGGAAAGAGAGAGAAGGGGAGAGAAAGAGAGAGGGAAAGAAAACGAAAGAGAGAGCGAGAGAGAGAGAGTGAGAGAGAGAAAGAGAGAGAGAGAGAGAGAGAGAGAGAGAGAGTGAGAGAGAGAAAGAGAAAGAGAGAGAGAGAGAGAGAGATTAGAGATAAAAGTGATAGCGAAACAGGCAGGATCATCACTCAAGCTCTGTCACGCCTTGGAGCCATCGCAGCATATTCATCAAAATCCACATTCGGCCCTCATCTTCATATCTTCTTCTCCTCTCTCTCTCTCTCTCTCTCTCTCTCTCTCTCTCTCTCTCTCTCTCTCTCTCTCTCTCTCTCTTCCTTCCCTTTATATTTCGTAAGTTTCGAACAGAATATAGTAAGCCTTAAGGCAATGAATAATAATGATAAAACTCTCTCTCTCTCTCTCTCTCTCTCTCTCTCTCTCTCTCTCTCTCTCTCTCTCTCTCTCTCTGTTCATATTATGTTTCTTAAGCTTCCAATAGAATATAGGAAGCCTTAAGAAACGAATAATAATGATAAAAGATCTCTCTCTCTCTCTCTCTC
>NC_089756.1:36163761-36166261 GCF_040412425.1 Macrobrachium rosenbergii | reverse complement strand
GCAAGAGAAAGATGGAGGAATGCAGAGAGAGAGAGAGAGAGAGAGAGAGAGAGAGAGCGAAAAGAGGGAAGTAATAGCCTCCAAAAGGTAATCGTCAAGTGTTCCCTGAATGACCTCGATTGACTGAAAACGATCTGCAAAGAATTTAATTATGTGGAGATCGTTTCGCCTTTCGCTCTGGACTTCGATTCTTTTCCTCCTGGGCCAAGAGAACCTGACACCAGGTCTACATGTGGGTGGATGAGAGAGTCCAGGCGCCTTTGTTCGTTTGTATGTTTGCGCACGCGCTCATGCCTGATGCCTATATATATATATATATATATATATATATATATATATATATATATATATATATATATATATATATATATATATATATATATATATATATATATATATATATATATATATATATATGTATATATATGTATATATATGTATATATATACATATATATATATATATATATATATATATATATATATATATATATATATATATATATACATACATACATAATGATAGAATCACTCATAATGATAGAATCACTCGAAATTTAATTAAGGTTAGGATGAAATTAAAAAATTACAAAAGTAACGAAAAAAAAATATGATGATCAAACTTTAACTTTAGCTTTATACTAATTAGAATACAATTAAACATTACCAAATTATCAGATACATCATAGAATGTATAAATAAAACATGTATGCCCAAAAATAGATGTGAATATACGCCTGTAAATTTACATTGCAGTCGGTAACATACTGTACAATTCTTCTTACGCCTCCGAAAGGGGGGTTAATACCATCAAGCGGTGCACTGTAGGCATTACTTAAGGTTCTTTGCAGCGTCCCTTCGGCCCCCAAGGTGCAACCCCTTTCATTCCTTTTGCTGTACCTCCGCTCACATTCTCTTTCTTCTATCTTACTTTCCCCTTTCTCTTAACAATTGCTTCTTAGTGCAACTGCGAGGTTTTCCTCCTGTTACACCTTTCAGACCTTTTTATTCTCAATTCCCTTTCAGCGCTGAATGACCTCACAGGTCCCAGCGCTTGGCCTTTCTCTTAAATTTTATATTCCAATTCCAATTCTTCTTGCGTAGGCTCGGTTATTCCTTAATTAATTAAGATTGACGGTGCATTATGTGATATGGTATACTTCTCTACCCTACTGATTATGAACGTTTAGTCATTTCCTCTTTCTGTTAAACAATTATACTTTTACATAATAATTTTACTTTTACATATAGACGAATAAGCCAGATTATCAGCATGGTCACACAGATCATTTATTTATCATTGTTTTCATATAAATTTTTTTATATCTTCAGGATGTTAATTTAGATATTTTTCCCATTTCAACAATACGTTCATTCAAATCATTTCTCCATCAACAATGCGATCACTGAAATTATTTTTATGATATGAAGATGATCCTGAAAGTTTTTTTCAGTAAGATCATTGGAATTTTTTTTTATTATCAGTGCGGCTATTTAAATATTCATTGATTATCAGTATGTTCATTTGATATTTTTCATATTACCAGTATGGTCTTTTAAACATTCTGATATTTTCAGTATGATGATTGGAATATTTTTACGAGCTAATTGACGTCACGACATGAGAGAAACCTCTATTCAATCTATTATCTATGGTCATTTATTTTTTTCTGATGATTATGGTCATTTAAATATTTCATCTCTATTGCTTGGCCATTTGAATGTTTTTTTTTATCATTGGGATGGTCATTTAAATATTTCATGTCATTAGTATGATTATTTAAATATTTTATATCAGTATGGCCATTTAAGTATTTTTTTAATCATCAGTATGATCATCGAAATATTTTTTATCATCAGTATGGCCATTTAAATATTCTTTCATTAGTATGGTAATTTAAATTTTTTATCAGTATGGCCATCTAAATATTTTTTCGTCAGTATGGTCATTTAAATAATTTTTCACCAGTATGGCCATTTAAATATTTTTTCATCAGTATGGTCATTTAAATATTTTTTTCATAGTATGGCCATTTAAATATTTTTTTCATTAGTATGGTGATTTAAATATTTTTTTATCAGTATGGCCATTTAGATATTTTTTTCATCAGTATGGTCAATTAAATATTTTTTTCATCAGTTGGTCATTTAAATTTTTTTCATAGTATGGCCATTTAAATATTTTTTTCGTAGTATGACTATTTAAATATTTATTTCATAGTATGGCCATTTAAATATTTTGCCATCAGTATGGCCATTTGAATATTTTTTCACCAGTATGGTCATTTAAATATTTTTTCATCAGTATGGCCATTTAAATATTTTTTTATCAGTATGGCGGCCACTTAAATATTTTTTTCATTAGTATGTTCACTTAAATATTTTTTTCATTAGTACGTTCATTTAAATGTTTTTTTTTTAATCAGTATGGTAATTTAAATATTTTTTATCAGTATGGTCATTTAAAAATTTTTGTTTCATCAGTATGGTCATTTAAATAT
>NC_089756.1:36158761-36161261 GCF_040412425.1 Macrobrachium rosenbergii | reverse complement strand
TATCTTCCCATGGCCTTAGTTTGAGGACTATCAACTCTGTTACTCAAGTTTCTTCATTTTTTGCGTATTCCTTTTTCATATAGAACATACGAATTAATGTTTATTTTTCATTTAGAATACACGACTTATAACTTACAACCGATAATGACTGTTAATTTCTCAGTAAACGTGAACTGCATTATATTTTTGGTAAAGCAAAACCAAGAAGCAATAGATTAAGTGAATAAATACTGTCAATTATGCACTTGTGCAAGCTGTTTATTGAAGTGATTATTGTCTCAGAATTTACAATACCAAAATGAATTCTATTATCTTGACAATCTCATGTTTTCGGTTTTCTATTCTCCAGCTTCCATTGGCCCATTGATCAAACAACTCCAACATTCCCGTTGAAAAGTGGCAGTTATAATTAGCATTAGGTTAAATCACATTAACATTCTTTAACATCAGGTGTTATCATTTGTACTTATGATTTTATTTACTTTTGATTGCTAGACGGGAAACCTGACGAATATCATTTTAATTTTGATAATATTATCATTTTAATTTTGATATTGATTTACTTTAGATTAGCAGAGGCTGACATACGGTAGAGAAAGAGGGTCGGGAGTTTGAAATATGCTACTAAATAAGAAAAAGATTGGTGGAAACAAATGAACTGGCAAATGTCATCATTTTCATTTTGATATTGATTTACTTTCTATGAACAGAGACTGACAAACGGTAGAGAAAGAGGGTAGGGTGGAGGGAGTTTGAAATATACCACTAAACAAGGAAAAAAAATTGCTGTAAACAATTATGAAAGAAAATAAGTAGATTAGATGGAGTGCCTCCATAAGAGGCTGCGCAAATAGAACAGGAGGTATTTACCGAGGCCTCTTGTGAGGGAGGGATCAAGTCAGAGGGAGGTACTTAGAACTGGCGCTGTAGTCATTTAACTTCTCTCGTTATTTTGTACTTATTGATCATAGAAAATTACTAAAAGGTGGGAATACGTGCACTAATTATTCAAGATTGTTAAAATAGAATAAATGTCATTTTATTATAGTAAATGATAAATAAGCAGTATAATAGTCATGAGCTACATAACCGAAAAATATAATCGCCCTAAATTTCAATCTTGGAAAATTAAAAAACATCAGCATAATTAAGATAAAATTAATATAACCTCTATTTTAACCGTAAATATCTTATATAATTTTGTCCGTATTCTTAGGTTCAAATTAATTAGAACGTAAGAATACGGGCAAAATTATTGATTTTACTGTTAAAATAGTTATATTAATTTTATCTTAATTATGCAGATGTGTTTAATTTTCCAAGTTTGAAATTTAGGGCGATCGTATAGTCCTTATTTACATAGCTCTTTTTATTGTACTTTTATTTATCATTTACTATTACGCTGTTTAGTTAGCCTTTACTATTATAGTCCTTATTTACATATAGTATTAAACATTATTATTATTATTATTATTATTATTATTATTATTATTATTATTATTATTATTATTATTATTATTCAGTAGACGAAACCTACTCATATTGAACATGCCCACTAAAGGGGCCATTGACTTGAAATTCAAGCTTCCAAAGTAGGAAGAATTAAGAGGAAGTAAAGTGAAATACAGAAAGAAGAGATCCCACTTATCAAAAAAAAAAGGAAAGAAGAAAATTAATAAAAAGATAAATATGTCGTTCGAGGAAAGACTCCGCTGTAAACAAAACAAAACAAACAACAAGCAAACGAAAGGCGAAGGTAATGAAGGCGTAGGAAATGAAGGCAAAGGAAATGAAGGCATAGGAAATGAAGGCATGGGAAATGAAGGCAAAGGTAATGAAGGCGTAGGAAATGAAGGCGTAGGAAATGAAGGCGTAGGAAATGTAGGCATAGGAAATGAAGGCAAAGGAAATGAAGTTATAGGAAATGAAGGCGAAGGGAATGAAGGCAAAGGAAATGAAGGCAGAGAAAATGAAAGTAAAGGAAATGAAGGCAAATCAAATGAAGGCAAAGAAAATGAAAGCAAAGGAAATGAGGGCAAAGGAAATGAAGGCATAGGAAATGAAGGCATAGGAAATGAAGGCATAGGAATGGAAGCACTCGGGGAAGGACTCGGAAAAATACTCAGACATACAACTGACAGAAAAAAAACTGACTCAGGAAAAAAATGACAAAAAAAATATTCAGAAATAAAAACTCGGAAAACTGGCGGAGAAAATTTGAATTAGGAAAATCTCCCTCAGAGAAAAAACAGACTCGGTAGCAAAAAAAGGTTAGGGTAAAAAAAAAAAAAAAACCTGACTGGGAAACAAAAACGGACTCAAAACTTACTCGGAAACAAAAAAAAATCGACCAAAAAAACTGACTCAGAAACAAAAAACTGATTTTGTGAAAAGACTGACTCAGAAACAAAATCCGCCTCTGTAATAAAAACATTGACTCCAGACAAAAACGACTTTGTAAAAAAAGGCTGACTCAAAAACAAAACCGACTACAAAAAAA
>NC_089756.1:36136261-36153761 GCF_040412425.1 Macrobrachium rosenbergii | reverse complement strand
TTTTTTATGTAAGAGAGTAACTATTAAGCGAATTCGTTAATCACTTTTTGTGTAAGAGGATAACTGTTAAAGGATCTCGTTAATCGCTTTTAGTCTAAGAATAACTATCAAAGTATTTCGTTAATGACTTTTTTATGTAAGAGAATAACTATCAAAAGGTTTCGTTAATCAATTTTTGTCTAAGAGAGTAACTGTCAAAGGATTTCGTTAATCACTTTTTGTCTAAGAGAGTATCTATCAAACGAATTCGTTAATCACTTTTTGTGTAAGAGAATAACTGTCAAAGGGTTTCATTAATCACTTTTTGTGTAAGAGAATAACTGTCAAAAGATTTCGTTAATTGCTTTTCGTCTAAGAGATTAAATGTCAAAGGATTTCGTTAATCACTTTTTTATGTAAGAGGATAACTATCAAAGGATTTCGTTAATCACTTTTAATGTAAGAAGGTAAATGATAAAACTCTGAGGCAGAACTTGTACGACAGAAGCTAAATAAAATAAAACTTATTCTTCTTCTTTTCTGGAAGAGGGTCAATGATACAATAAAAAACGAACACTACCTATTAGAAATGGGTCATCAGTCAAGGATCTCTCGGGGTCAGTGTTGACCAAGTTCAAATGAAAGATTCAGCTTTACCTGTTCATTTCTTTATTGGCAGATTACATATCAAGGTGTGGTGGAGTTCTTGGGGCGCGCTGGACAGCCGAAGTGATCTGGAAAGAGAGAAAGAAAGAGATAAAATTCTAGCTTGAATGAAGTCAGTTTGATAAAAGTAATTGAATTTATAATTGAGTGATTTAAAAAATACCATAGATAGCATGAGTCTTGAAATGGAGAAACAAATCCACACTAATTATTATTATTATTATTATTATTATTATTATTATTATTATTATTATTATTATTATTATTATTACTGGAGAAACAAATCCACATTTATGCGTATGTACATTTATTTAAAGATAAATGTGTACAGACAGCTTTCGGGAATCTACTCGATTCCTCCTTTCAGTCTGAATTGAAAAGGGGAATCGAAGAGATTCCCGAAAGCTGTCTGTACAGATATATCTTCAGATACATGTACATATACATAACTGTGGATCTGTTTCTCCGATTGAGTGATTTTTGGATACTTCGGACTCATTGTGACCCATGGCCGTTCTTGCTAGATTCCAAATTAAAATTATAAGCTTTGGTTTTGTAACCAACGGTAAAGATCAAGGCTAGGAAGAAAAATGATAAAATAAGGTGAAATCGTTGAGCTACATGAATAATTACACAAGTAGCGAGAGCCTGAATAACATTATCGAATGAATCTTATAATTAATAAACATCAGTAATGAAATATATGATGATAAAACACTGTGGATCTTATATTGATAATAAAAGTATATAATGATAAAATATTATGAAACTTATATTAATGATAACGTATATAATGATAACACTACGGAACTTATATTAATAATAAAATATATAATGATAAAACATTACGGAACTTGTATTAGTAATAAGATATATAATGATAAAATAACATTAATAATAAGACATATAATGGTAAAACATTATGGAATTAATAAATATGCATGATGATAAAACATTAGGGAACTTATATTTTGATAATAAGAAAAATAATGATAAAACATTATGGAACTCAATGAAGGCGATTTGGCATCAACTGTACGCAAAGTTCCTGTTAGTTAGTTAGTTAGTTAGTTAGTTTGTTTTTTTCGTTTTTTTCGTGACGTCATCTTCCAAAGTCGTCGTTCGACTATTACAGTTTTTACAGCAGCACCACCAACTGAATTTCCCGGTAGCTGCAACCCCTTTCGTTCCTTTTACTGTACCTCCTTTCATATTCTCTTTCTTCCATCTTACTTTCCACCCTCTCCTAAGAATTTATTGATAGCGCAACTGCGAGGTTTTCCTCCCGTTACATCTTTCAAACCTACCTACTCTCAGTTTCCTATCCAGCGCTGAATGACCTCATAGGTCCCAGTGCTTGGCCTTTGGCCTAAACTCTATAGTCCATTCCGTTGAGTAATTCCCTTACTTTATGCTATTCCCTTTTTGATGATGTCCTCTTATCGTAAGTGAGCCAGTCCTTGTTTAATAAAAGCAATTACTGCGAAAAAAATAATAGAATATTTTGAAAAAACAAAAAAAAAAAAACTTCTAAATGGTGGGAAGACCTCGATCATGGGGGATGGTTCCCTACTAAGACCAACGAGAGTGACTTAAGAAGACAGGGTGATGGTGGGTGAGGGGATTTGGGGTGGTCAGAGGGTTGGCAGGAGGAGGGAGGGAGGGAGGAGAAAAGCACCCCCTTCCTCCCCCTCTAGAGGGTGCGTTCGTTTCTCCATCTTCTCCATCAGACATGACAAATCCCTGTGTTTTCCTCGACTGCTAGACACATTTTCCGTAACGAACTACGCCCGACAAAAAGCCTCTCTCCAAATTCTGGTGTCTGACCATTTCTCACTCCGTGCTCCTGAGGTCCTTTGGAACTGCCTCTCTCTCTCTCTCTCTCTCTCTCTCTCTCAGCTTCCAGGATCCCCTGCCTTAATGATTGAATTTCTCTCTTTGTTTTTGCCTGACCATTCCTCTATGCTGCTTCTAAGGTCCTTTGGAACTATCTCTCTCTCTCTCTCTCTCTCTCTCTCTCTCTCTCTCTCTCTCTCTCTCAACTTCCAGGATCCCCTGCCTTAATGATTGAATATCTCTTCATTGTTCTGTTCGACTTTTCACTTCGCCATTCCTCCAGGCCGCGTTCAAGAACAACATTGTTTCGCTGGCGCTCGTCTCTGCCACGTTCACTAACACGGATTGAAAGGTCTGAATTCTTCAGAGACCCTACGGGCCAGCAGTGCCGCAAAAGACCTCTGTAATGTATTTCCTTCGTCCCCTAATCGTCATTGACATAAAACCTCAGGATTCCAAATCGAAATTAGTTCCTTGGATAGGGTAGCAAGGTGCATTTACGTCCTCGGTGATGTGTGCTGGAATATGTTTGGGTAAATGTTTTGAATACCAGAATTCCAAGAAGGGAATTCGTTAAGTGGATGAGGTTACAAGGTTAATTTACTTTTTTTTTCTATTATACTCCATATAATTACTGTCATTACCGTTATTATGAATTCTGTTTTTTTCGTCTTCTTCAGCAACTGCGTGGATACCGCCGATAATTATTTTTACTGTGTTACCTAATGTATCTAGATTGTGTGCATTGTATTTGTATATTTCACGTATATGGCCCTGAGCCGAAATAAAGATTATTATTATTATTATTATTATTATTATTATTATTATTATTATTATTATTATTATACGTAAACATATTTGAGTAAAGGTATGGAATATAGAAATGCAATTGGGATTCAGTCTTGGGCTTTGCATTCGCAACGTGAGTCAGCCAGGAATAAAACTAGGTGAAGAGACGTATTTCGTCCAACCTATTTGTTAGGTCTAATTAGTGAACTACAGGTGAAGGAAAGGTGCCAGAGTTCCTGTAGATTTCTGGCTGTCAACTTTGCCTACATAATTGATTTTTAGTCTGGACACGAACACAAAACTCTAGCAAACATGAGCTAAGCGCCGCACCAACTTAGGGGAAAGCAGCATATATGTCAATAATCTGAGTGAAAAAAAAATATTGTTTTGACTGATATTAGGGGAAAGCAGTATACAGTATGTCAATAGCCTGAGTGGAAAAAATGTGTATTGATTGATATTGGCTTACAATAATGTAATTGATAGTTATTAGACTGCGGTGGGTTACAATCAAGTGGGATAATGCCACGTGACTAGTTACCTTATCCCAAAAGACTTGCCGATTACAGGAAGATTCCCAGCCTCTAGATTCAACACCTCTAAGATGGGAAGGTGAATGGGTGATATATACTATATATGTATATATATATATGTATATATATATATGTATATATATATGTATATATACATATATATGTATTTACATATATATGTGTATATATATCTAAAAAACTTAATACATCAAACACAGTAAAATTTATATAAAAGTATTTGCAGAATACGCTAAAATATATATATATATATATATATATATATATATATATATATATATATATATATTATTAAAGTAGTTTTACCAGACCACTGAGCTGACATATACAGTATATATATATATATATATATATATATATATATATATATATATATATATATATGATTATTATCACTTTTGTACGTGATTCATTTATCACACATTACCACAGGTGAAAAATAAGAAACAGGGTGTAGGTCTGACCGGTTTCGACTTTATTTCCAAGCCATTGACGATACTGATACAGAGTGTGAGAAGTCACAAATATATTTGTGACTTCTCACTCTGTATCAGTCCTTTCAATGGCTTGAAATAAAGTCGAAACTGGTCAGACCTACACCCTATTTTTCACCTGTGGTAATATGTGATGATATATATATATATATATATATATATATATATATATATATATATATATATATATATATATATATATATATATATATATAAAACACTTGCGTAACTATAAAAACAAACCAGAGTCAAATTTAAGAACAGGAATTTTCAGAGCACGTTAAAAAAACGAAGATGGTCGCTCAACGAGAGAGAGAGAGAGAGAGAGAGAGAGAGAGAGAGAGAGAGAGAGGAGGAGGAGGAGGAGGAGGAGGAGGAGGAGGAGGAGGAGGAGGAGAAGGAGAAGTTATCAGAACACTCAGGGTGAGTGGGTGTCAATAGGGAAGGGCGAAAAATTAATCTTCAGTTTTCCTATGATCAATATTCATAATGGTTCCCCCAAAAATGCTCAGAGGAGCAGCATTTCTCTCCTTTAACCTCAGGTCTTCCGGAAGACTGGGGACGAATGGCACAAAGACAAAGAGTGACAGGGATACACGCCGCACAGACATTCTTACACAGACGCACGGACGTAGACACACACACACACACACACACACACACACACAGAGTCTTGCTTGCAAGGAAGTGGAGAGATGTTTGTAAGGAGGCTGATGAAGAATTTGTGCATGTTTATACACACACACACACATTCATATATGTATATATATGAATGTGTATATGTATATATATACATTTATATACTGTATGTATGTATATATATGCATATAATATATATATATATATATATATATATATATATATATATATATGTATGTATATGTATATATATGTATTATAAAACATATATATACATATGTATTATATATGTGTATATATATTATATATATAATGCTTTGAAGGCTCTAGGAATGGCATTCGCCTCGCTAGCGGAATGCCATGGTTCAATCCCCAGGCAATTCCGGGAGCGTCAAAGCTCGTTGCGATGAACGCTAGTTTGAGCGTGTTGACCTAAGTGGAAAATTTTATACTTGAGAGATGGTCGACTGTGGTGGACAGTAATGAGGTCAGAGAGGAGCATGGGACTGTCAACATATCGTATATATATATATATATGTATATATATATATATATATATATATATATATATATATATATATATATATATATATATATATATATATATATATATATATATATTTAGTATATGTGTGTATATATAAACATATATGTATATTTATACTGTATATACATTATATATATTATGTATATATATATATATATATATATATATATATATATATATATATATATATATATACAAAGTATATAAAATTAGATAAAATGATAAAGTCAACAATACTTTCCGTATTTCAAGTTCTATAGTTTGAAACGCTTATTTTACTTAAAAGTGTTAAAAACGTTTCATTAATGAGGTTCCTGCATACACAGTAAAGTGTATGCAAGTGTTAAGTAAAGTGTTGATTCATAGAAAGAGTTTACTGAGTGACATGATAACGCAACGGATCATCTTCATTGTAAAACATTATTTTCTGAAAATCTTTTAAAAAAATGTCATTATATTTATTTAATGAAAATATAAAATGAATTACATTATGGTATTCGCCAATCCTTTGCGATCTTTATTTTGATTTATATTTAATTTTTAAATTGTTTATATAAACATTTTTGTTATAATTGAGTCATAGTAGTTTTTCTCGGAACGATAGAAAAAAATCTACTAACTTCACAGCTTCAAATCTTGTGTTATATTTGTTAGTGTTTATTAGTATCGTTATCATAACCAATACAGCTTCAAATCTTGTGTTATATTTATTAGTGTTCATTAGCATCGTTATCGTAACCAATACGGTTGTTAATCCCTTGACAAATGCAAATTCACCCTGTGAACTCTCTCATTGCATTTCAAGAATACTGAAGAATACTCGAATCTCAATAGAGAGAGAGAGAGAGAGAGAGAGAGAGAGAGAGAGAGAGAGAGAGAGAATATAACCACACAGTGGACAGAATGGATTTTATTCCTTTTTTCATATTTCATTTTTTACGACCTCACTGATATAATTCCCGGATCATTAAAGTTTGGAGGTCCAGCAGAGATCACAGGGAGAAGAGGCCTATAGAAGAAGCCCTCAGGACTCGTAGGCCTAAGCCCCTCCCCTCTCGACCTCACCAGGGGGCACGAGGGGGCGAACGCCGTTAGACCACTGAGGGGAGAAAGGCCTCTAGGAATTGGGACCTGGGAGTGGGAGGGGGGGGGGATCCCCATGGTCAAGGGATGAAATTGGTCAAGGGGGGAAATACTGCAAGACAGACAGACAGACATACAGCCAGACAGACATACGCAGACATTGTAAATTGTTGCTTGATGTTAACTTTTGAGATGAATTCTTTAAGGTTTTTATAGGAACAGAAGCTAAAGAATGGGGCATTTTTATGCCCATCTGTTGCCAATGCCCGAAGGAAACAAGAAGAGTAGGTCTGTCAGTCGTTATTATTAATCAGGTTATGTCATTCTCCTGCGTCTAATTACAATACTTTTTAGTTTTCTGTAAAAGAAATCTATTGTGGCGGCTTTATCTGTCCGTCCGCCTTATTCTGCCCGCCCTCAGATCTTAAAAACTACTGAGGCTAGAGGGCTGCAAATTGCTATGTTCATCATCCACCCTCCAATCATCAAACATGCCAAATTGCAGCCCTCTAGCCTCAGCAGTTTTTATTTGATTTAAGGTTAAAGTTAACCATAATCGTGCTTCTGGCAACGATACAGGATAGGCCCCCACCGGACTGTGGTTAAAGTTTCATGGGCCGCGGCTCATACAGCATTTCACTGAGACCACCGAAAGATAGATCTATTTTCAGTGGCCTTGATTATACGCTGTAGCGGCTGTACAGAAAACTCGATTGCGCCGAAGAAAATTCGGCCCATTTTGTACTTGTTTGGCAATAACTTTATTCACCTTTATATATTCTTCCCCTTCCGTTGTTGAAAAAAAAATTAATTTCTCTGTTGTTCGTCCATCCTGTCTATTCCTTCACACTAGAAAAGCAGTCTGCCAACTCATTCTAGTTAAAATGATTAATTTCAATTATTAAATATTGTGGTAGTAATGTGCGCAGTTGTAATAAGATTCGATCTGATTATCCGTTCACGCCCATTTTTTGTGGGGTGCCATGTTTCCTCTTCTTCCTCCTTTCGTTTCTTCTTTTTTTTTATTTCTCCTACATTAAGCGTCTCCTTTCTGCCGAAAATCCTTCGGTTATTTTCGTAATTTCTTCATCATTAAACTTATTTTTAACTTATCTTTCATTTTTCGTTCTTCCAGTTTTATTGCTTTAGCTTCCTTGATATTCCTTATTCTATCTTTGGTTCCTCCTGCCTACCACCATTTTCCTTCATTCTCTTTTCATCCTTCCTCCATTTATCCCTCTCCTAATTTATCATTTCCCGTGTTCTTCCATTCTCCCTTCCCTCCATCCATTTTCTGAACTCCCTCTAGCTTATCCATTATCTCATCCTCTTCTTTCCATTCCCTCTTTTTATCCATTCCTTCGTACCTACTCCTTCGTAAAATCCTTCTAGCTTCTCCATCTCCATCCATCATCATCTTCTGCATCTCTTTCGTCTCTCCATCTTCTACCCTTTCTATTCCACCTCCTGTTTCTCCTTCATCTCCCCTAATCCCCCTTTCTCTCTCCACCTCTTTCTTCTTCTCCATCTCCCACTTCCTCCTTCTAACTCAGCCTCATCCTTCCCTCCATTAGCATTCAATTTATCTTCATCTTTAACCTCCTCCTCCTAATTTATCTCCCTCTTGCTTCCTCCTTCCTCCTTGGCCTGTTTTTCTCTTTCTCAACTCCCTCTTCCTCCTCCTCTTCCTCCTTTTACTGCCTCGTTCTCTTCCATCTCCCTCTACCTTATTCTACTTCCTTCTCTCTCGCTCTCTCTCATTGTCCTCCATCTCTTGTTTCATTAAACCCTTCTCTTCCATCTCTCTCTCTCTCTCTCTCTCTCTCTCTCTCTCTCTCTCTCTCTCTCTCTCTCTTCAGCACCTCCCCCGTACTTTTACTAACTGTAACATCTCCATCTCCCTCCGATTCCTCCATCTTTCATCTCCCATCCTCCTCCTCCTCCTCCTCCTCCTCCTCCTCCATTTCCCCCAACCTCTCTTCCTCTATCTGCCTTGACCTTCTCCCTCTCCTCCTTTTCCTTTCACTTCTTCCATCTCTCCTCCATCTCCCTCGACCATCTTCACCAACTTCGCCCCCCTTCCTTCACTTCTTCCATCTCCTTTCACTTCCTCCATCTCCCTCCACCTCCTCCTTCTCCTTCTCCTTCTCCTTCTCCTCCTCCTCCATCTCCACCCCCTCCTCCTCCTCCTTCTCCTCCATCTCCACCCCTCCTCCTCCTCCTTCTCCTCCATCTCCACCCCTCCTCCTCCTCCTTCTTCTCCATCTCCCTGCAACTTCTCCTCCTCCTCCTCCTCCTCCTCCTCCTCCTCCCGTCCTCAACGTAACAGTGTCATTTGTCTGAGGATGAGATATAGCTGCCATTTCCGTTCCACATTCCTATAATTCACAACTACCATTGGACAAAATATCTTTTTCCTGGACCACCCTTGAGGAGGAAAAAATAAAGAGGGCCAAGGAAGAGAGATAGAGAGAGTGGAGAGGGAGGGGGGGAGGGGGCGGGGGTGGGAGAGTTAAGGAAAGGAGAGAGAGAGAGAGAGATGGGGAGAGAATAAGATGGGAAATGAATGCAGAAGTAAACAAAGATTTGGAGAAGAGGCAGTTGGAAGAAAGGGCTGTTTTCACTACAATATACTTTAAATACTCTAATTTATTATCACTGTAATATACTTCAAAGACTCTCTTACGCACTATCGCTACAGTATACTTTAAACGCTCTATTACACATTGTCATCGTAATACACTTTATATACTCTGTTATCCTTATCACTAACATATTTTAAATACTCTATTACATATTATCACTACAATATACTTTAAATACTCTATTATGCATTATCGCTACAATAAACTTTAAACACTCTATTATGCATTATCACTAAAATATACTTTACACTCTGTTACACATTATCACAATAATATAATTTAAACACTGGGTTAGACATTATCACCATAATATACTTCGGATACTCTATTACGCATTAACATTATAATATACTTTATATACTCTATTATCATTATCACTAATATACTTTATATACTGTATTACGTATTTATCACTACAATATACTTTATATACTCTATTACACGTTATCACTAATATACTCTAAATCATCTATTATGCACTATCACTACAATATACTTTATATACTATTACACATTATCACTAATATACTTTAAATAAGCTGTTACAAATTATCACTATAATATACTTTATACTCTATTAAGCAATATCACTATAATATGCTTTAAACACTATATTACACATTTTCAGTAATATACTTCAAATGCTCTATTACGCATTATCACTAATATATTTTAAATACTCTATTACGCATTATCACTATTATATACTTTATTACGCATTATCACTACAATATACTTTAAACACTCTATTACGCATTCTCACCGTAATATACTTTATACTCTATTGCACATGATCATTATAATATGCTTTGAACACTCTATTACACATTATCACCTTCTATACTTCAAATACTCTATTACGCATTATCATTATAATATACTTTATGTACCCTGTTAAACATTATCACTATACAAACTACAGTACAGATACTCCCCATTCAGACATTCCAAAAAAGCAAATCTGTTTAGCAACATAAGCACAAAAAAAAGTAAATAGAAAAGTAATAATTCTATAGGGATAAAGACTACCCTCTTTGGGAACGAACTCGGGATTCCCCTTTTGAGCGAGAAATATATCTACAGTAGGCTGTGGTCACGACGGGGCCACCATTTGCCGTCCGTCCGGCACTGAGCATAAATCTTGCGTGTGCGTATATTCATATATCTCGGAGGTCAGTGGAATTTTCAAGTTTTGGCCTGTGCTGTGGTCCGCTGCGGGTCAGTAGGGAGTGTGTATGTGTTGTTTAGTATTTGTTTTATTTATATATATATATATATATATATATATATATATATATATATATATTTATATATATATATATATATATATATATATATATATATTTATATATATATATACATACTTATATATATATATGTATATATATCTTTGGGCAGGCTTTCTGTCCTTACAATTATTATTAGATTGCAAAGCAGGGGAGGTTTATGTTAACTTTAAAGTACCACCATTGATTTGCTACTATTTACTGATTGTGTGTGTGTGTATATATATATATATATATATATATATATATATATATATATATATATATATATATATATATATATATAAAAGCAAGAGACCTTTTACTTTCTCTCTCTCTCTCTCTCTCTCTCTCTCTCTCTCTCTCTCTCTCTCTCTCTCTCTCTCTGTGCCTCAGAAGACACCTTTCTGCTGCTGCCATCCCCTTAAGTTGAACTTTCTCGTCAGGGTAATGTGTCCCTAAGGAGACGGCTTCCCTTATAATGAAAACACACCTATTCTCGCCATTGGTGTTCCCTCTTTTACTTTTTCCCCCCTCTTTAATTTATCTTCTCTTTATTTCCCCCTCTCTTATATTTCTTTTTCCCCTCAGTTCTCGCCTCGCTTTAATGTTTCTTTTTCCTCTCTCGATTGTGGCGTTTCCAATTTTTCCTCTTTTTTTTTTTAGATTTCCTTTACTCTCTTTATCAGTTTTTGTTGTCCTCGTACTCTTTTCCTCTTATTTTTCTTTATCTTTTTGGTCTTAATTACTTAATTTACCCTTCCCTCCATTTTACTCTCTTTTTAATTTATCTTTTTCCTCTGTACTCATCGCTTTTCTTTAATTCGTTCCTTATGTTTTTTTTTTTTACTTATCCCCAACTTTAATTTACCTTTTCCTTCCTTTTTCCCTTACATTTAATTTACCTATTCTCTCTAGCTTCTCCTACCTATAATTTATCTTTTTCCTTGTATTTCCACTCCATTTAGTGTATATTTTCGTCTTCCCTTTTCATAATCATTAATTTATCTTTCCCCTCTTTTTGTTTCCTCTTCCTTTAATATACATATTTGGTTTTTACTTCTTTCTCTCTCGTTCTTCCTCCCTTTCTCTCTTCTTTTGTCTCCTCCCCCCACTCCCCTGCTCTTTTTTTTCTCACTATATCCTAATTTTAAAATAATTTTCTTATTCTTCTTTTGAATATATTTGCGTTTACACTTTGCTCTCTCTCTCTCTCTCTCTCTCTCTCTCTCTCTCTCTCTCTCTCTCTCTCGTTCTTTACAAATGATCGAACTGTGAATAAAATTAATAACTTTACTTGACGACTGAGGATAATAATAATAATAATAATAATAATAATAATAACAATAATAATAATAATAATAGACTATGACTACTTCCTGTCGGAACTTCTATAATCCTTCTTGTATCGTTCGCCCTTTCACAGCCTTCAGCGTTACTTTGACAATTCGTATTATTTATTTAAAATTTTACGATTCTCTATTGAATTTTTGTCATATTTTTGGCAGCTATCCTTAAATTGTGCTGCAAAATTGGCAAAAATTTTAACATGAATTTTTCTTTTTTTTTTTTTGCACTTTTGAAAATTCTTACATTTTTCCTGTAGGCTGCAGCAAAATATTTACATTTTGCTGTAGCTCTAACTAAAAACCTTACTTTTGTATGAAGCTTTTAGCAAAAATTTTACATCTGCAGCCTTTAGCAAAATTTTTATTTTTTCTGTAGCCTTTAACACAATTTATACATTTTGGCAGTCTTCAGTAAAAAATTAAAAGTTTTATTTTCATCGTTCATTGTAAAGTTTCGTAAAAAATACATATAATAAAGCATTGTTTGTTAAAAAAAAAAGGGGTATATAACTGTTTTCGGTAGTTCTTGATATACTTCCTAATGGGCACCATATTCTTTGGAAGCTTGAATTTCAAGCCAGTGGCCACTGTGGGCTTGTTCCATATGCATAGGATTCATCTTCTGGTATTATTATTATTATTCGTTTGGCCGTACGCAGTTTTTGGGACAGAAACACCTTCCCGAAGGTTTTTAAAGTCCGAAAACATCGCGTTCGATCTTGCCCTTTGACTTAACCGTTCAGAGATACAATTTTATCGTATCGTCTTTCAAGTGACTTATCTAGAAATTGCGTAACTCATTTGTACAGTCCAGAACACTTGTGTCGGTTTATTTTTCTTCTAATTCCAATCCTTCTCATACCTCTTCGTTTGTTGCTCTAACCCTTGATACTTCATACATCAGTTTTTATTCTGTGTTGAGGTATCTGTATTTGGCATTCCAATTTGCTTTCATTCCAGTAAGTGACATTTCCTCTAACTTTCGTTCCAATTCGCTTTCATTCTGGTAAGCGACATTCCATCTCACTTTCATTCCAGTTCGCTTTCATTCCAGTGAGCGACATTCTATCTCACTCATTCAAATTTGCTTTCATTCCAGTAGGCGACATTCCATTTCACTTTCGTTTCAATTCACTTTCATTCCAGTAAGCGACATTCCATCTCACTTTCATTCCAATTTGCTTTCATTCCAGTAACGACATTCCCTCTAATTTCCGTTCCAATTTGCTTTCATTCCAGTAATAGACATTCCATCCACTTTCATTCCAGTAAGCGACATTCCATCCACTTTCATTCCAATTTGCTTTCATGCCAGTAAGCGACATTCCATCTCACTTTCGTTCCAGTTTGCTTTCGTTCCAGTAAGCGACATTCCATCCACTTTCATTCCAATTCGCTTTAATTCCAGTAAGCGACATTCCATCTCATTTTCATTCCAATTTGTTTTCATTCCAGTAAACGACATTCCATCTAACTTTCATTCAAATTTGCTTTCATTCCAGTAGGTAACATTCCCTCTAACTTTCATTCCAATTTGCTTTCACTCCAGTAAGCGACATTCCATCCACTTTCATTCCAATTTGCTTTCATTCCAGTAAGCGACTTCCATCTCACTTTCATTCCAATTTGCTTTCATTCTGGTAAGCGACATTCCCTTCATTCCAATTTGCTTTCATTCCGATAAGCGACATTCCCTCTAACTTCCGTTCCAGTTTGCTTTCATTCCAAAAATAGGCGACATTCCATCCACTTTCATTCCAGTAAGCGACATTCCATCTACTTTCATTCCAGTGAGCGACATTCCATCTAACTTTCATTCAGATTTGCTTTCATTCCGGTAAGTGACATTCCATCCACTTTCATTCCAAATTGCTTTCATTCTAGTAAGCGACATTCCATCTCACTTTGATTCCAATTTGCTTTCATTCCAGTGAGCGGCATTCCATCTAACTCTCCGCAATGAGAATTTGTGTTGACTTACGCTTTTGGAAATTTCCTCAGGAATTTCTTCACAGCTTTGTCTCAAATTCTTCGAAAACATTCTTGTCAGGAGAACCAATTTCATTATACTCAGTCTGAAAGCCTTTGTTTCTTTCCCTTCTTGGTGGTCTTCGTGATAAAAAGGCTTTATTTGCATTAAAATACTTTCTTTATAATTTTGCATATTTGTATTTGAAATTATGATTGGTTTACTTTTTTTGACTTTCTTTTTTAGGGAGATTTTACTGTGAAAATATTGTGCTTTATTTGCATCAAAAAACTTTCTTTATAATATTGTATATTTGTATTTGAAATTATCATTGGTTTACTTTCTTTTGCCTTTCTTTTTTAGGGAGATTTTGCAGTGAACATATTGTGCTTTATTTTCAATAGAATTTGAAATTATTTACTTTCGCCTTTCTTTGGTTTAACTTTTGTTTTATTTTCATTTTTTGAAATTATCGTTGGTTTAGAGAGTTTGCAGTGAAAATATTCTGTGAAATTGGACTCATTCGATAATGCTGAAATTTAAGTGCCGTTTAATACACGATTTGAAGATATACATAATCACAAAAACAGAACTAAGAAGAACTGTCTTCACCCGAAAAACCAAAAATAGCACATGTCACTAGGATATGCCAAAAGTCTCATGGGATAATTCTTAAATCCGCAAAGAAAAACAACAGAAAAATAGCAACGGTATCCATACCACCGTAGCACCGAAGTGTAAGAAAGCGCACGCTAATAAAGAAAAAGAAAAAAGTGAACGTGAAAAGAGAAAGCAAAAAAGAAGAAATAAGAAAGAAAAGAGAAAGCAAAAAAAAAGAAAAAAGCAATAGTGGAGAAAGTCGAGTTTTTCAAATCTTCCCATAAAGGATAGAAGAAAGACCTGAGAGGCCTCGAAATGGCGTAGCCCTGGAAATGGGGCTACCTGGAATGACGCCCCGGACTGGAAAGAGAATCCTGGAAGAAGTGCCACTAGAGGCCATTGGAACATTTGGACACAGGTTGGAAAAGGCGGTTTCTTATTTGGCCAGTGTCGACCTCCGGCTTCAATGGCTGGCCGTTGACGCCCCCCAGTGGACTTGTTCCAGGACAATATGGGAATCCTGGAAACTTGGAATGACCCGGGGAGGGAAGCCAGCAGATGCCAGCCGGTCTTGCTTTCCCCTCTCCCCCACTTCCCCCACCTCCCTTCCCCCTCTCGTTTTAGAAATGACTCTATCGGACCCGTGGCCTCGGCGGTAATGTCTTACACCAATATCTCAATGGATAAAGGAAGGAAGGAAGGGAGGCACCGAGTGAGAATGGATCCATCTGAGGAGATGAAAAAGAAACACGGTCTGGAAAACCCGGCAGGAGGAGGAGGAGGAGGAGGGAGGAGGATGGAAGAGGGATGGGGGAAGAAAGAAAGAAACGAATTAGTCGACGAAATGCTGCAATAATACCAGTATTGCTGACGATGATAATAGCGTCGATAATTGTGGTAGTTTGTGAAGCATTAGTAGAGTAATAGGAGTTAAAATCAATTTTGATGATAAAGATTATAATAGAGGTATTAGTGATATATATTATGACTTAAAATCAATTATGGTAGTAATTATAGTAGTGGTTGTTTGAGAGGTATCATTATCATTATGATAATAATGATAATAATGTTAGCTTGGGAAGTAATACGGTACAGCCGTGAATGTATGTACAAGAAGTAACGAGAACTGTGGTTAACTTATATATATATATATATATATATATATATATATATATATATATATATATATATATATATATATATATATATATATATATATATATATATATATATATATATATATATATATATATATATATATATATATATATATATATATATATATATATATATATATATGTATTTATTTATTTATATATATATATATATATATATATATATATATATATATATGTGTGTGTGTATATATCTCTATATATATGTGTGTACATATAGATATATGTAATATATATATATATATATATATATATATATATATATATATATATATATATATATACACTACACTACGTAATCGTTTCAATAAAATGAAAAATCATAAGAATTAGTATTTCAAAACGCAAAAAAACAACTTCGATATTCTACCGGAGAACAATTATTAACTCCTGAATAATTCTGGAAAAATTATTTTAATGACAAATAACATCTTAGACGTCTGTACTGCGTATGTCTATGTAATAATTCACGATAATCGGAAGACACGCCTACAACGGCATTGGAGTATCCCCCGAGGGCGTTAGCCGATTGGTTGATTACGAGGCCGTAAGCGAACGAACTTCTCAGGAATATGTAGTTTAATGATATTTTGATGACAAAAACTATAAAATTATTTAATTTTTATCGCAGTCTCTTAGAATCAGAGTCAATACTAACGCCGACGAACGTGAAATAAGAATTAAAAAAACCAAAGATAATTCGACTCGTGGTTAAAATGCGACCAGAAAACGACGAAGTGGCAACTCGTCTCTCCTGGGGATTGAATTCATCTCAGAGACGCGCCTCGGACGATTATTATTATCGCGGTTGTTAATTTCACAAAAACCCAGGTCACAATTGATAATGAAAGTCAAATAATTATTAGAATACGCATAATTGCGATCAAATAACCATTAGCGTCGTAAGGTGAATTTTTTCTTATTATTTTGTCGGCTAAAATATGCTTCAATATACACTGGTAGAGAAGAATTCTTTATTCTAAGAGTAAAAATATACGATTTCTCTGTTTACTAACCCATAGATGTCTTATGAATGTACTTTGTAAAGACTCGAGGCTGCACACAAACGCATACACACACACACACATATATATATATATATATATATATATATATATATATATATATATATATATATATATATATATATATATATATATATACTGTATATTTTATATATATATATATATATATATATATATATATATATATATATATATTATCATTATTATTATTATTATTATTACTCAGAAGATGAACCCTATTCATATGGAACAAGCCCACCTCAGGGGCCATTGACTTGAAATTCATACTTCCAAAGAATATGGTGTTCATTAGGAATCTTAATTCGGATTTCTGTCATAATCTTTACTGGATCTACCAGAAGCAAGAGCCCGTGCTGGCGTAAGGGTACATTAGTCCGAAACTCCTTTTACTATACTTCCTTTCATATTCTCTATCTTCCATCTTACTTTCCACCCTCTCCTTAAAATTGTTTCCTAGTGCAACTGCGAGGTTTTCCTCCTGTTACACCTTTCAAACCTTTTTGATGTCAATTTCCCTTTCAGTGCTGAATGACCTCATAGGTCCCAGCGCTTGACCTTTGGCCTAAATTCTATATTCTATTCTATTTACTCTGCAACAGCTATGAGGAACTGAACCCCAGTTTTCATTCCTGGTTAATTAGACGTTTAATTTTTTTACTTGATTTTAGTTTTCTGAAAAGAAAACTATTGTTCCGGCTTTGTCTGTCCGTCCGCATTTTTTCTGGCCGCACTTTTTCTGTCCGCCCTCAGATCTTAAAAACTACTGAGGCTAGAGGGCTGCAAATTGGTATGTTGATCATCCACCCTCCAGTCATCAAACATACCATATTGCAGCCTCCTAGCCTCAGTAGTTTTTATTTGAGTTAA
>NC_089756.1:36111261-36123761 GCF_040412425.1 Macrobrachium rosenbergii | reverse complement strand
TCTCTCTCTCTCTCTCTCTCTCTCTCTCTCTCTATATATATATATATATATATATATATATATATATATATATTATATTTATATATTTTTAATATATATATATATATATATTTATATATTTTTATATATATATATATATATATATTTTATATATATATATATATATATATATATATATATATATATATATATATATATAGCCACTAGCTATAGCTAAAGATAGAGAGTCTGAAAAAGATAGCATATAGGAAACGATAACCCAGAGTGTTTTGACATGGCTGAGTTACGTGAAGCTAATGGCGGAGAGGCAGGTACTGAAAAGTGCTTGCGATCAGGAAGTTTTGCGGTGGGAGAATGTAGATAGGGGAACACAGAAGAAGCTCCATGGCGAGGAAGTATACAAGGGGCTGTGGAACGGAAGGGTTTTGTATATATATATATATATATATATATATATATATATATATATATATATATATATATATATATATATATATATATATATATATATATATATATATATATATATATATATATATATATATATATATATATATAGAGAGAGAGAGAGAGAGAGAGAGAGAGAGAGAGAGAGAGAAATAACATTCTTTTTTTAAGAAAACCGAAATAAGAACAAAGTAACAAAAACCGTCAAAACCGTATCCCCCAAAAAAGAGTAGATGATGTTGATGATGATGACACCTCTTTATCATCCTGACCAACCGTCAGCTGATAAGTCGGGACGGCGGCCAATGACAGGGAAGAAGAAGAAGAAGAAGATGATGTTGACAGATGTTGACAGATGTTGACTCAGCCCCCCTGAGGGACGGCGCTATCTCCCCGGCCAGCATTTTATTATAGATGTTAGCGGCCGCTGTGATAGATGGTCACACTCTGTCATCCGAAGTGTTTGTGTGTGTGTTTGTGTGTTTGTGGACATTTAAATGTTCGTTTGCATTATATTGATATTTATAGATTGTGTGAATATTAAGTTTTTATTTGCGTTGTACTGGTATTCATAATATGCTCTCTGCAGAATTAATACGCTCTGTGAAAGATTACTATTTGCGTTTTTTGTTACTGAATTATGTAATTAAGGTGTATTGCAAATGTAATTAAGGCATATTGCACATGTAATTAAGGTATAGGCTAGTGCACACGTGATTAAGGTATAGTGCACATGCAATTAAGGTATATTGCGCTTGTAATTAAGGTATAGTGCACATGTAATTAAAGTATAGTAGAGAGTATACGTAAGTTTAACCAGACCACTGAGCTGATTAACAGCTCTCCTAGGGCTGGCCCGAAGGATTAGACTTATTTTACTTGGCTAAGAACCAACTGGTTACCTAGCAACGGCACTTACAGCTTATTGTGGAATCCGAACCACATTATAACGAGAAATGAATTTCTATCACCAGAAATATATTTCTCCAATTCTTCATTGGCCGGTCGGAGAATCGAACGCGGGCCCAGCGGAGTGCTAGCCGAGAACGATACCAACCAGTCCAATGAGGAACTATAAAGTACAATGCACATATAATTAAGGTATGTGCACATGTCATTAGGGATTTTAACTGATGAAAAAAAAGAAGCGACAACATAAGAAAACAAATCTGGGGGAGAGAGAGAGAGAGAGAGAGAGAGAGAGAGAGAGAGAGAGAGAGAGAGACCGGGGACGCACATACACGTGTACAGATCATATGTTTATGAAAATATTGATAATGACAGACACTTGACTGGACTTCAGGGGAAATACAAGGATCATAAAACAAATCTGGAAGAGAGAGAGAGAGAGAGAGAGAGAGAGAGAGAGAGAGATGGATAAATAGAGAGAGAGAAAGAAATGGATAGAGAGACAGACATACAGAAAGAAATGGATAAATAGAGAGAGAGAGAGAGAGAGAGAGAGAGAGAGAGAGAGAGAGGTGGATAAATAGAGAGACAGACAGACAGACAAATAGAAAGAGAGAGATGGATAAATAGAGAGAAAGAGAGAGAGAGAGAGTGAGAGAGAAGAGTAAGATACATCTATTACTCTTATCACATTTCCAATTCGGCTGGTTGAATGGAACGCCCGTAGCCTGGACAGGCGCCGTCGAGAATACTTAATGTTCGTCCGGGGGCGTATGTCCGATAGAAGGGATCTTCATTGGGGGTGTGAGTGCCCAGGGGAGAAGTGGCGAGGGGAGGGGGGGTGAGTCAAGGGGATTGACTCGGCCGATGGCTAGTCACTGTATCTCCTCCCCAAGGCTTGGGGTGAGTCACCCCCGTCACCCCTACGTCACCCCTACGTCACCTATTACCATACTTTCCATATTGTCAAATGGAGGTTATTGGATGGCACGCTTTTCTCTCTCTCTCTCTCTCTCTCTCTCTCTCTCTCTCTCTCTCTCTCTCTCTATATATATATATATATATATATATATATATATATATATATATATATATATATATATATATATATATATATATTCGTAAGTTCCAGAATCCCATATATGCATTATATATATATATATATATATATATATATATATATATATATATATATATATATATATATATATATATATATATATTATTTATATATATATTATATACAATATATATATTTCACAAATGTTATTTAAACGATATTTGTGGCTTAACATTTCTGAGTAAAAAATGTCACTAAGAAAGAGAAACTGGAGTGCTGCAGGTTTTTTCGACTTCTTGTCCTTTGCTAAGTAAAGGACAAGAAGTCGAAAGGCCTTGCAGCACTCCACTGTTTCTCTTTCCTTCGTGGAGTATGTCTTTATTTATACATTCATCACGTTCCATATTTTCGTAGTTCAGTTATACACACACATATATATACATACATATATATATACTGTATGTGTGTATGTGTGTGTGTACGTGTGTAATATGTTTATACACAGATGAACGTCTGTAATCAAGTATCCCTGTCTTTTTCCCATTCTCCATAAAAAATCTTAGGCTCTTGTGCCTAATGATTAGTTTGTTTAACTCCTTGTACCCCTTAAAAATCCTTTTCAAGCCTAACCCAGCACACCTCAAACATGAAACTGACAAACAAAAATACAAAAATGCAGAAAAGCAAACAGGTAGTTACTTCCGTCCGAAACCCCTCCTGGAGAGAGAGAGAGAGAGAGAGAGAGAGAGAGAGAGAGAGAGAGAGAGAGAGAGAGAGAGAGAGAGAGAATTCACCTGGTAAAGAAGACAACCAACTGAAGCAGTCTAAGAAGAAGAAGAGAGAGAAAATTCATCTGATAAAGAAGGCAACTGAAGCAGTCTAAAAGAAGAAGAAGAAGAAGAAAAGAGAGAGAGAGAGAGAGAGAGAGAGAGAGAGAGAGAGAGAGAGGTGGGGGACCGGTAGGTATCCATCCATCACTGCCTGTTGGACACTGGGCGGATGGCACTAGACAGCTGCTTTGGGATGGCCGTCAAGATCCATTTGAGTGACAGGCCTCCGGGGCTTTCGTATATTGTGGCCATGTCATATACTTCTCCTGGTTCTATCAAGTGCTCGGACAACAATCCGGGTTGATATTCGCCTTTGTGGAAGATCATGGAGGCTGATGGACAGCTTCTTTCCTCCTCCTCCTCCTCCTCCTCCTCCTCCCCCTCCTCCTCATCTCCTTCCTCTGGAAATGTAACCTGTGTCATATCTATGCGTGTAATCTAAACCAAAATTTTATTTCCTCCCTCCTCCTCCTCCTCCTCCTCCTCCTCCTCCTCCTCCTCCTCCTCCTCCTCCTCCTCCTCCTCCTCCTCCTCCTCCTCCTCCTCATCTACCTCTTATTCTTCTTCTTCTTCTTCTTCTGGAAATGTAACCTGTGGCATATCTATGCGTGCAATCTAAACCAAAATTTATTTTCTCCTGCTCCTCTCCTCCTCCTCCTCCTCCTCCTCCTCCTCCTCCTCCTACTCCTCCTCCTCCTCTACGTCTTCTTCTTCTTCTTCTTCTTCTTCTTCTTCTTCTTCTTCTTCTTCTTCTTCTTCTCCTGGAAATGTAACCCCGTGTCATATCAATGCGTGTAACCTAAACCAAAATTTATTTCATGTCTGGAAAGCACTTACGGCACCTGGAATCATAGCAATGGCTTGCATGCTTTCAGATTGCAATTGTGAATAATTAAGGCTCTTTGACCTGCAGTGAGTGACCCATGTTTACTAATATTCATTGAGTATTCTTTGTTTAATGGTATGCTGTTACCTTTAAGGTGCTACAGCGATGGTAACATCCCAAAAAATGTGTGTGTGTGTGTGTGTGTGTGTGCCTTCCAGACTCCCTGGAATACGCACTAAACTCCCCTTCAAAAATAGCTCTTCCAGGCTCTGGCTCACCCTTCCAGGATCTCCAGTTTATTTCTCCAGACCAGCGCTGGACATCAAAAGTTCTCGGACGATACACACTATCCCGATGTACGATAACGCCAAGTTTAGCTCAGCTCTCTCATTTCTTGACATTTAGGAAACTCTGACTGGCTTATCGTGATTATTAAGGTAGTTACACCTTTTTGCGTATACGCAATGCATTCTCCAGTTATTTCCAAAGGTCAAGGATGGACCGCCTGATTTTGGAAGGTGTTATACAAGAGGCCGCGCGTAATTGGTCATCATCGTACCGCGGGCAACCGCAGGTGGCCGTCAGAATTTATGAAGGGTCTGGAACAAATAAATATTGCTCCAAGGGTGGGGGAAGGGGGGAGCCCACGAACATGGCCGGAATGTGAAAAATACGTTCTCGAGCATTTCGACTTCCCATTCCTTTTATCCTCTGGACTTTATTTTTAGCTTGAAGGGTTCCTCTCCCTTTAGTTAGGATGGCTTTTTTTTTTTTTTTGGCTTCTTGCTTCTTTTCCATTAATAGATTCAAGAAGCTTTCTTGTTTTATGCGGGAGAGACCCTGAATTGTTTCCAACCCACGACATATTTGCAAGAGCGTTCAGTGGGTTTCTTGTCCTCGAAGGCGAAAGCGGATTTCTGTTATACACGAGAATACTAGTAGTGCTGCACTTTCACGTGATAGATAACATACAGCGAATTACGTCTGTTTAAGAAGTGAACAGACTGACGGACATGTCATTAAAATGTCACAGTAATAACATTTAAGAACGAATTAACAGAGGTAGTTGATAGCTCTCCCAACCATCTTCAAAGACAGTAATGATTTTTGTAATATATATAGCATAAGGCCGTCTGAAAATTACAAGATACGTATGGCAAGATAAACAGGAAGAATGAGGAACGAAAAATATGAAATAGAAAAGATCGCCATAAATGAACAGATGGATAACCAATGTTTTGAAGTGATCCGGTCATCTGGAGAGAATGAGAGAAGCTTTACGTGTAAGGAAGCGTATCAGACTCATTTACTGAAAGAGAATAAGAAAAATTGAAAGTTCGACTGGATGGGTGCCAAATGTTTTAGATTTAGAGGGTCTAAACGTATTTAGATAATAAAAAAAGACAGATGTATCAGGCTGCTGTACTGAAGGTGAAATTAGAGGACTTATTGCTTTGGTGGAGTACCAAGTGTTTTAGAATGAGAGGGTCTAAGTGCAGTGAGCCGAACAGGTATTGAGAAAAGAAGCTCCATTGTAGTAAATTATTAATATAAAGGTTCTTGTAGGTCTGGGCAGCGCAGTTGATAATGGAAATATTCTCTTTTTTCATTGGAGTTTGACCATGATTCGATGGTTAATAAAAACATTTAAACGTTTGACCTGAAATTAGATAAAAAAGAGAACCCAGAATATTATTGCATATTCAAGATAAAAATGTATGTATGTATGTATGTATGTATACAGTGCAAATGAAAATATATTAAGCTTCACAAAACTGGTAGTAGCACTGTATAAACATCCCAAATCAAGAGCTTGTTTATTGTAAAACAATCTTATCGTCAAAAGTCACGTGAACATTAATTATCTAATTGACTGAAATGGATGAGTGAAATGTTATGAATTCTTAATGAATTATTCCTAAATAACCTGAAGGAGATTTTTTTTATAAACTGCTGCAACGAGACATCCGAGAAGCACTGATTGACCGACCCCCCCCCCCTACCCCATACGAGCGATTTGTTGAATAATAATTGAAAATGGAACAAGGCAAAGTTGAAGAAGCTGGACAGCTACGTGGGAAGAGGGCAGAGGAAACGGATAAAGGGAAGAAAAATCGTCACATGAAGTTGAAGAGTATGAAGGACCTCTATTAATGTCTACAGTGAGGCGCACGAGGCATACAGTAAGCGGTACTCCCCAACGAACTAAAGAACTGTTTCTTAGAGACAGAGTACCAGTAGAGGGGTAGTGCCGTCAGTGCGCCTCATGCAGTGCACTGTAGGCATTACTTAAGGTTCTTTGCAGCGTCTCCTCGGCCCCTAGCTGCAAGCCCCTTTCATTCCTTTTACTGTACCTCCCTTCATATTGTCTTTTTTCCACCTGACTTCCCACCCTCTCCTAATAGTTGATCCATAATGCAACTGCTTTGAGGTTTTCCTCCTGTTACGCCTTCAGAACCTTTCTACTGTCAGTTTACGTTTCAGCGCTGAATGACCTCATAGGTCCCAGCGCTTGGTCTTTGGCCTAAATTCCATATTCCTGTCTCAGAGACAGCGTGGAGCCACATCCCAGATACTTGATGTAATCGAAGGAAGTCTGAAATAGAGACTAATTCCCATCCTTTAACTCCTAAATACCCTAAAAGAAGAAGAAGAAGAAGAAGAAGAAGAAGAAGAAGAAGAAGAAGAAGAAGAAGTATGTATTTATTACCACTCCTTCGAAACAGAGCCGACCAGTGTCAACATCTCAAGCCGTGTCTGACAGCGCTCCATAAACACCGTCGTACATCTGACTTTATGATTTCAGTGAGACGATTAGAGATTTATAGAGCCATAAATTTTTATTGCGTGCGTCAGGGATGGGAAGGAAGGAGGGCGGGGGGGGGGGGGAGAGGGAGGACGGACAGGAGAGAGGGCTTTGTTTAGAGACGCAAAGGACACTGGTAGCAGTGCTTCCTTAGGCTGACTGTTTACGCTGTGTGATGCGGTAGATGAAGGGGGTGAAGTGCGCATGCATCATATATATATATATATATATATATATATATATATATATATATATATATATATATATATATATATATATATATATATATATATAACTTGTTCTCATATGGTTTAAAAAATATATACACTTGGCCAATATTTCAGCTCTCTCTTCTCTCTCTCTCTCTCTCTCTCTCTCTCTCTCTCTCTCTCTCTCTCTCTCTCTCTCTCTCATAAACAAACGCGCGCTTTCGAACGAGTAATTATTGTACACAAAATTTAATAATTTACATTTAAGGAGGCCGATATTCTGGTCTGAAATTATATCTTTAAATAAACATGTCGATCATAATAACATTTAACGAAAAGAAAAGTAAATAAAAGTGCAAAAACACTAAGGATAAATCATTCGTTTTTTTAATTAATTACCACTGCTTGTCTTTTCCTATGATTGCATGATAAGCAACGTACAGTTTTTCAGCATTCTGTGAAGAGAGTTAATCTTTGATTCAGGATTTATTCGATTTCTTCACTCGTTGCTTTTGTCCTGAAAGTGTCTTGAAAGAAAACGGTGGCTTCCTGCTGTGTGTGAAAGAAATTGTAATTGATATAGGGGGTACTTGGGTAGCAATGCTGATAATGTCTTAATATTCCGAAAGAAAGTGTACATGGCGCAAAGTATTTAGTTGACTGTTAATCACATGGCATTATTAATGGAAGAAAATGAAATGGTGTATAAATTAGCTAAATTGTTTAGCTTCATTTTTCTGTGATTATTTCACATACGTTCTCATTCATTTATAAATGCATACACCAGACGTAGGCACGAATACATGTAGATTATAGAAAACGAATCTTATAAAGCTGGAGTTTTAAGGTATATGGAAAACTACCAAACAGGATATTCATTAAAAAAAAAAAAAGCATTTCAAAGCCATTCTTTCGAAGCATTCTGTTGTGCCACCTTGCAGAAGATGAATTCTGCATTCCTTTCCTGCATCTCCCAATTGAACCCAGTGTCTTGTCTCTCATCCTCCAAAGCCCAGCTCTATGCCCATTGAATCTATGGGTCCCTCTTTCCCATACCTCTCTGTGCATAAGAGCTGGAAAGTTCAAAGGCTGTAAATGATCTATGCTATAAATAAAGGCCTCGGGATCGCAAGTTCTTTTCAGCGCCCAAACCGGACCCCACCTTCCACCTGCGGCAGAGAGTGGGAAAAAATGTCGCTCGCTCCGACTAATCATAAACGGCTGCGGCACAAAAACAAAAACGGCGACCGAAATGTGAAAAGAAGAAGAAGAAGAAGAAGAAGAAGAAGAAGAAGAAGAAAAGAAAGAAGAAGAAGCTTCTCCTCCACCTCCCGTCTTTTTCGTTCCGAGGTTGGTGGCGTTCCTAAGGATGGTTTTTACGCCCCTCATTGTGGGATCGCGAGCCTTCCGGGGTTAATGTTGCATAGCTTCCTCCTCCCCTTCCCCCCCTCGAAGGCCGAGGTTCTTCGTCGGACTGGATTTCTTTTGTGGTGTCCGGACAAAGGGGTACGTGGGAGTAGGGGGAGAGGACCCACTGTCTTTAGAGGGGAGCCCCTTGTTTTTCCAGGCGGTGGACAATGCCCATAGCAGCAGCCTCTTTTGTTTCACCGATCGTGTGTAGCATAGGCTTCACGGCGCAGTCCTTCCTCGCCCCTCCTAAGTTTGTGCAGTTAACGAAGAGAAAATTAAAAATTAAGGCTTCACAGTTTTAATTCCTTGGCAGTTGCATTTAGGAATGCTTTTGTGATCTGTTTTTAACGATTTTCGATGATTTTCATTGAATTTTCTCAGGGGGGTGTTTTATTTCCGGTTCGCGAAAAGATAAACAAAAAATTGAATGATCAGATGCTTTCATAATCGGAGGTTTTCAAGTACTTTATTTCCTCTAGGTTTGTGACCCGTTTCAACATTTTTATGTAATGGAGTTTTTTCAGGTGGGTTAAACCGCCATAATTAACGAGACTGCTTTTTAAAAAATCTATTGATAGAATATATTTAACTGACATTTCTGTATGTTACAGTTTATAAAATGAAAACAAAATATTCACAGTTATATTTTTCAAGTTTCCTTTTCAAAGGGTTATAATCGATTTTAAACCTTGAATGTAATTTCTTTCAGTTCCATGTATGTCGTTTTTGTAAGCAGAGGGCGTGACCAGTTTCCAGCCCTTTTATTTACTGAGTAATTTTACTCCGAGAAATAAACTGAAAATGAGCGACATTTTTAAAATGAGTTAACCGAAAGCTTCTGTTTTTAAAGTAGGCAAGAACATTTATCTTAACGGCATTACCGAACAAGTCAGCAGTGACCACGGATTTTCTAGAGGATTCAAATCAATAGCTAAAAGTTACAGGTCGATTTGCAATAATAATGTAAAGAAAATGAATTTCGATAAACGTACGTGGTGAGAGAGGGGGAGAGAGAGAGGAGTATTGAAAATTGGCCTTTGCAGTGATGAAAAAACCTTTCCCTCAATCAAAAGAGTTATGACGAAATTCTCTCTCTCTCTCTCTCTCTCTCTCTCTCTCTCTCTCTCTCTCTCTCTCTCTCTCTCTCTCTCCTTCATAAACCCCATACATTTTTTTTATTTTATAGGAACCCTTCTTATATGCTTCTTGATTTAGGTGCTGTTGTTATTATTATTATTATTATTATTATTATTATTATTATTATTATTATTATTATTATTAACGAATACGAAAACTATGAATAACCAGCTGCAATCTTAATAATAATACCTCAGGCTCTTTTCCCAAAGAACAATTACCGGAACCGGTAACCTTTGGTTTGCCTAAACCACAAACGGTTTTGCCTTTTGGGTCGTTTGAATAACAAAAGAAAAAATAGTAACAATATCAATACCGCGACAATAAGCCTCTGTAAAGAGAGAGAGAGAGAGAGAGAGAGAGCAGGGGGGGGACTTTATACGCATGTCGGTTGGGCTCCTACGAGAAAAAAGGATTGCTTCGGAGAGAGAGAGAAAGAGAGAGAGAGAGAGAGAGAGATTTATATGTATAGCGGTTGGATCCCTACGAAGGTATAAGGGACTGCTTCGGAGAGAGAGAGAGAGAGAGAGAGAGAGAGAGAGAGAGAGAGAGAGAGAGAGAGAGAGAGCTTATTTATATATGTCGGTTGCACTCCTACGAAGGTAAGGATTACTTTGTCGAGAGAGAGAGACAAGAGGGGCGAAGGAATAATGAGAGAATTTTCTAGGAGAGAGAGACAGAGAGAGAGAGAGAGAGATGTGATCTTGGAGAAAAGTGTAAGTTGTGACTTGGTGTGGTTTCAGTGTCGAATTTCCCAGTGCAATTTAATCCTATTAAGGAGCAAATCTCAGAAGGGTTTTGGATCTCAGTCTGAGAAAGTAACTGATACTTGGACAAGGGTTGAGGAAGGGTCACTGTTAGAGAGAATAACTCATATGAGGAGCAACGTTTTATTTCTCTCTCTCTCTCTCTCTCTCTCTCTCTCTCTCTCTCTCTCTCTCTCTCTCTCTCTCTCTCTCTCTCTGAAGTAATCCTTTACCTTCGTAGGAATGCAGTCAACATATAAGTAAAACCTCTCTCTCTCTCTCTCTCTCTCTCTCTCTCTCTCTCTCTCTCTCTCTCTCTCTCTCTCTCTCTCTCTGAAGTGGTCCTTTACCTTCGTTGGAATACAACCAACATTCAGATAAAATCTCTCTCTCTTTCTCTCTCTCTCTCTGAAGTGGTCTTTTACCTTCGTAGGAATGCAATCAGCATACAGGTAAAATGTTTCTCTCTCTCTCTCTCTCTCTCTCTCTCTCTCTCTCTCTCTCTCTCTCTCTCTCTCTCTCTCTCTCTCTCCCCGCGCGCCCCCTTATCGCCGGAAACGATGCCTTGTCACGTGAACGTCTCTTAATTGATATTCGTAATCAAGGGAAGACAAGCAAGTGACATATAAATATGGAGCGAATCAATCCGGAGCGGAGTCCCTTTAATGAGTATTTCGGCCGATGAAGCCGGCGACGGTGACGTCATCATTACCGAATTGTAAACAATTTTAAAGGTTTTTTTAGTTTTTTGTCTCAGGGAAGTTTTGCTTTTTTTTACTTTTTCTTTGGTGGTCGTGTTTATGTTTATGTTTGTTCAGAATTTTTCTACATAACGTAAATTTTTTTTGGCATGGGAAGATATTTCATTCAAAATTTTTTTGAATAGTTGTAGTTTTTTTGTTATAGGAAAATATTTCATTCAGAATTTTTTTAAATTGATGTAAGGTTTTTTTTTTTTTGTTATATGAAAATATTCCATTTAAAGTTTTTTCCACGTGATTAAAGTTTTTTTGCCTTAGAAAAATATTCCCATTCAAATTTTTTCCACGTGATGTCAAGTTTTTTTTTTTTTTTTTGTCGCTGGGAAATTTTCTTTTTTTACTTTTTCTCGGAGGTCAGTTTATGTTTGTTCAGAATTTTTCTACATAATGTAAAGGTTTTTTTTGTCATAGGAAAATATCCCATTTAAAATTTTTTCCACGTGATGTAAAGCTTTTTTGACAGGAAAATTTGATTTTACTTTTTTTGGAGGTAGTGTTTGTTTATTCAGAAATTTCCTACGAGATATATTTTTATTTTTTTTTTGTCATAGGAAAACTTGCCATTCAAAATTTTTTCCACATGATGTAATGTTTTTTTCGATAAGAAAATTTTCTTTTACTTTTTTGGAGTTAGTATTTATATTTTACTCAAAAAATTGTCTACAAGATGTAAAGTTTTTTGTCGTAGGAAACTATTCCATTCAAAATTTATTCAATAAATAAAGTTTTTTTCAGAGAAATTTTCTCTTTTTTTACTTATTTTTTACATTTGTTCAAAATTTTCCCACAAGAGGAAAAGTTTTGTTTTTGTCGCATACAAATTTTTTTACTTTTTTGGGGGGTAGTATTTTCATTCAGTCAAAATGTTTCTACAAGAATGAGTTTTTTGTGACATCAGATTTCTTTACTTTTTCCAAGTATTATTTACATTCGGTCAAAATTTTTCTACAAGAAGTATATAAGATTTTTTTTGTCAAAAGGAAATCTTCTTCACTTTTTTTAGGTAGGATTATCATTCACTCAGAATCGTTCTACGAGAAATGAACATTATAAACCTGTAATGTAAGTAAAAATTCTTTTTTGTGACGTCGCTGAATTTAATCTGATATATCTACAGCTAATAAATAATTTGGTTTTACTTACAGTGATCATCATGAAAATATTAAATATTCTTTAAGCAACACTATCTTGGAAAAAATGTTCATGATACACAGCGAAAAAATTGCAAGTGTTTTGAGTTTTCAGAAAAGAAAACTATTGTGCCGGCTTTGTCTGTCCGTCTGCACTTTTTTCTGTCCGCCATCAGATCTTTAAAACTACTGAGGCTAGAAGGCTGCAAATTGGTATGTGTATCATCCA
>NC_089756.1:36083761-36106261 GCF_040412425.1 Macrobrachium rosenbergii | reverse complement strand
AACCAAATTCAAAGTTCTAGAATTTGGCCAGACTGGAATTCTGGTTTTCAGGCCAAGAAACCAAATTCAAAGTTCTAGAGTTTGGCCAGATTGGAATTGTTGTTTTGGCCAAGAAACCAAATTCAAAATTCTAGAGTTTGGCCAGATTGGAATTTGGTTTTAACCAAGAAACCAAATCCACATTGAAATTCTGGTTTTGGCCAAGAAACCAAATTCAAAATTCTAGAGTTTGGCCAGGCTGGAATTTGGTTTTAAACAAGAGACCAAATTCTTGCAGAATCTGGTTTTTAACTAGCTTTGGCAAGCTTGGAGCCAGATTGGAATTCTGGTTTTGGCCAAGAAACCAAATCCAAAATTCTTGCTTTTGGCCAGATTGGAATTCTGGTTTTGGCCAAGAAACCAAATCCAAAATTCTTGCTTTTGGCCAGACTGGAATTCTGGTTTTGGGCAAGAAACCAAATTCAAAGTTCTAGAGTTTGGCAAGCTTGGAATTCCGGTTTTGGCCAAGAAACCAAATTCAAAATTCTAGAGTTTGGCCAGATTGGAATTTGGTTTTAACCAAGAAACCAAATCTAGAATCCTAGCTTTATCCAGATTGGAATTCTGGTTTTGGCCAAGAAACCAAATCCAGAAATTCTTGCTTTTGGCCAGACTGGAATTCTGGTCCTGGCCAAGAAACCAAATTCAAAATTCTTTTTGTTTGGCCGGAGGGTTAAGCCAAAACCTGAATGACAAATACGGGCATTAATTAGGTGATAAAGTGTAGCCAAATAACTTAGAACCTTAATTTAGCCATAAGACCAAACAGTAGAAAATCGAAAAATCAATTAATTGGAGATGTGAAATTAGGTAAAAGGCAAGGCTCCGAAAACTAGACAGACAGACTGGAGTACTGCTTTCAAACCCCGATTTCTGTTTTTGAAAGACCAGTCCCTGACAGACAGACAGACAGACTAAAGTGTAGCACTTTGGAACCCCGATTGCTGTCGAAAACCAGGGCCTGCTAATTGGAAAAATTTACCAAGGTAGATATCGTAGCCCTTATTTAAAGGTCAGGTTCTGAACCGTGAATTCTTACCTTAATCAAAGTCAAGGCACTGAATTCTTGAGCAGGGCTACAAACGCATAAGATTAATCCATGAATCTGGAAAAATACAAAAATATTCAAAACTTGATTTTGCATCAAAACCTGTGAGATAATAAAAAAAATAAAAAAAAACAGTCCTTCTTACGCCAGTAGTTAGACCTTAATTTTGCCACAAGGTCAGACGCAACTGCGATGAACAATGTCAAAAATTCTTTCTTAACTCTTGAATTTAAACAGAAAATTGGACATTGTTCGAGAAGATGAACCCTATTCGTATGGAACAAGCTCAGGGCCATTGACATGAAATTCAAGCTTCCAAAGAATATGGTGTATTATTATTCAGAAGAAATAAGTTTTGCCAAAAGGCCTAGAAACTAATGCAGCTTTGAATATGACTAAATTAGCTTTGAACGATACTTTGAATTTAAGCAAAATAATCAGTACCAGTATCAAGGAGAGGTCTAAACGGAATTTCTCTTTTAACTACATAAGAGGAATTTAAGCTGCATATATAGTTCATAGTCATTATAGTTATACTTTATTTGGTTCTTTTCTCTAATAGGCTTCCAGATTGGCTTGTAATATAATAATAATAATTATGGTGATTATAACAATCGTCCTGCAAAGATAGAAGAGAGAGAGGTTGTAGTGTTGATTGATAGACTGATTTATTTGTAATAACGTGGCGTTAGATGATATAGTGTTAGTATAACGAGTTACTGTAGCATTGGTAAAAGTCACCGTAATTTTAATGAAAATGTGTTTTTATACTTACATATCAGTAATTATTTTTTCTTATAAAGAGGTAATAGTTTCCCAGGCTGCTCATGCGGCGTTTTGCAAATAAAAAAACATGAAAATTCAGTCTTAAAAACTCCAACACCGACAGAGTAGTTTTTTCTCGAAGCATGGGTTTTTATACTTACATATCAGTAATTATTTTTTTTTTTCTTATAAAAAGGTAATAGTTTCCCATACTGCTAATGCATTGTTTTAATAATAAAAATACATTGAGTTTTAATTTTTTATTAGAAAAACAATGCATGAGCAGTCTGGGAAACTATTATACTTTCATAAGAAAAAATGATTACTGATATGCAAGTATGAAAACCCACGCGTTGAGAAAAACACTTCTCTTCCGGTTTTGGATTATTTAGAATTAAGTTTTCATGCGTTTTTTAATTAGAAAAACAACGCATGAACAGTCTGGGAAAACTATTATCTTTTCATAAGAAAAAATAATTACTGATATACAAGTATAAAAACCCATGCGATGAGAAAAAAACTTCCCTTTCGGTTTTGGATTTTATTAGAATTGAATTTTCATGCGTTTTTCAATTAGAAAAACAACGCATGAGCAGTCCGGAAAACGCATATCTTTTTATAGGCGAAAAACCCAACACCGAAAGAGGAGTTTTTATCGCATTCTTTTTTTTTTCATCGCATTCAAATCTAGAGTTTCAGCCAGCGATTCCACTTTCACATGACCCATTGTAAAAGCAGAAACCAGTCCGTATGGCACGTATCGTAATGATGTCCTGAAAAAAAAATTTGAGAGAGAGAGAGAGAGAGAGAGAAAAGAAAAAAAAAGACGAGCATTTGAGGCCTATGCGAACACCCAGGACCTATTGTAGTCACTGATGATGGATGCGCGATGGACCTTTTTTAAAATTTTTTTGTTTATTTTTTTTTCAAAACCCTTTGATCAAATACATTGTTTGCCGGATGAAATTCTCTCAGAGGTTAGGAAAAGGAGGAAGAGGAAGAGTTGAAGGAGGGGAAAGGAGGGATAATTGGAGAGGGGAAGAGAATAATTGAGAGAACGGTTACTGATAATAGAAATAATTTGAGAAAGACTGAATTAATATTATTTAAATGCAGATGAAACTTTGTAGATAGAGAAATATTTTTTGTATATACGCCTATCAGTAAATACAGGCTATATTTGGTATGCGTGTGTATATGTGTGTATGATTTCTCTCTCTCTCTCTCTCTCTCTCTCTCTCTCTCTCTCTCTCTCTCTCTATATATATATATATATATATATATATATATATATATATATATATATATATATATATATATATATATATATATATATATATATATATATAAATATAAATATAAATATATATATATATATATATATATATATATATATATATAGTATATATATATATATATATATATACTATATGTATATGTATATATATGTATATGTATATGTATATGAGACCCACCACATGGCAAAAGGGAAACGCCGATAGTGTGAAGAAACAAACGAACCAACGGGTTGAGATAAAATATCCTTTTTTTCTATATATATACCTGCCTTTCTTTAAAGGAAGCACACAGACATAAAAAGAGAGAGAGAGAGAGAGAGAGAGAGAGAGAGAGAGAGAGAGAGAACCCTTTAGGAAAAAAAATCTTGAGATAAAAAAATAATAGGAGTAACAGTTTCCCATCGACCGTCCGACCACTCTTTTCATCTATGGTTTCCTCTCTCTCTCTCTCTCTCTCTCTCTCTCTCTCTCTCTCTCTCTCTCTCTCTCCACACCATCTTCACAATTGAATGGAGGTACCTAACAGGTAGGAAAAAATAAGCGAACGGAAAGAAAAGGAGGAGAGGGGAAAAAAAATACAGGTCTGGGAGTAAATGGGAAGAAATCTGAAAGGTGGAGTAATTTGATAAAGCAGGTAGAGGCGCCGAAGAAAGGGAAAAAAATAGGTTTGAGAAAAAAAAAAAAAAAAGAAGTTCTGCGATTGTATAGGCTGAGAATACCATATAGGCCCGAGAAAGGGTTGTGTGAAGAGAAGGGTGGTGGGGTTGTGTAGTGGGGTTGGGTGTGGTAGCAGGAGAGTGTTATAGGTTATTATAACATTTATCCGTCTCTCTCTCTCTCTCTCTCTCTCTCTCTCTCTCTCTCTCTCTCTCTCTCTCTCTCAGTACCAATGCTGTACCATAAAGTACTTTAATATTACAATTATTTACGTTAATCGTCTGATTACTATTATTATTTTTACTCTTGTGCTGTTACCTAAATCGTATCTACTTTATGTTCTCTCTCTCTCTCTCTCTCCCTCTCTCTCTCTCTCTCTTGTTATGCCATTTGACTTTAACGTCTATTACATTTATTTGCGTTAATCATCCCATATGTATTGTAGAGTTACTATATTCTCTCTCTCTCTCTCTCTCTCTCTCTGTAGCAGTGTTATGCCATTTGACTTTCACAATTATTACATTTATTTACGTTAATCATCTCATAACTGCTATTACCTTATGTATTGTAGAGTTGCTATATTCTCTCTCTCTCTCTCTCTCTCTCTCTCTCTCTCTCTCTCTCTCTCTCTCTCTCTCTCAGTGGTGATACTATACCATAAATTGATTTAACATTTTTTATTACAATAGTACACGTTACCAACTTGATTATTATTATTAACCTTACTCATACGCTTGTGTTATAGATCTTTTAGTCTCTCTCTCTCTCTCTCTCTCTCTCTCTCTCTCTCTCTCTGTCTCTCTCTCTGTCTCTCTCTCTCTCTCTCTCTCTCTCTCTCTCTCTCTCTCTCTCTCTCTTAATACCATTTTATAAATCGATTTCACAAGTATTACATTTATTTACATTAATCGTCTGATTTCTGTTAGTATCCTTTCCCTTAAGGTCTTACCTAAATCAGAACTACTTTGTACTCTCTCTCTCTCTCTCTCTCTCTCTCTCTCTCTCTCTCTCTCTCTCTCTCTCTCTCTCTCTCTCTCACGGATGGTGTCCTCTCGATGGTTACTGAGGGTCGGGGGTAATTGGAGTGAGATAGTGGCTCTGATAGTGGCTGGATGGTGAACACACTCACCGGATACAAAGGTTCAAGAGGACGAAAGAGTTGGAATCTCGAGATTAACTGGAAGGGGTTATAATTTTGTACTTTTAATCTTTCGAACGGAAATTCACTAACGTGAATTCAGTCAAAATTCAGTGGGTTTCTGGATTCATTCAAAATTCAGTGGATTTCTGAATTGAGTCAAAATTCTGTGGATTTCTGAATTCAAGCAAAATTTAGTGGATTTCTGAAGTGAATTAAAATACAGTGGATTTCTGAATTGAGTCAAAATTCGGTTGATTTCTGAATTCAGTCAAAATTCAGTGGATTTCTGAATTTAGTCAAAATTCAGTGGATTTCCGCATTCAGTCAAAATTCAACGGATTTCTGCATTGAGTCAAAATTCAATGGATTTCTGCATTGAGTAAAAATTCAGTGGATTTCTGAACTCAGTCAAAATTAAGTGTATTTCTGAATTCAGTCAAAATTCAGTGGATTTCTGAATTCAGTCAAAATTCAGTGGATTTCTGAATTCAGTCAAAATTCAGTGGATTTCTGAATTCAGTCAAAATTCAGTGGATTTCTGAATTCCGTCAAAATTCAGTGGATTTCTGAGTTCAGTCAAACTTCAGTGCAATTTCTGCATTATTTAGATTATTTTGATTAAAAAACATAAAAGCAGCACTTGAATTCAGAAGCACCTTAATCTGATCCGTTTCATGTAAATTGGTAAAGAAAATAAGGAAAGTAACAAAACCTGATGCTTGTAAGTAGATTACTGTGGAAACACGGAAAGTGCTATTGAAGACCGCAGCACCCCATGTGACCTCCATTCCAGCGGCCGGTTACTAAACCCTCCCATGAAGGAAACAGATTGAACGTTGTATTTATAAGTTATACTAATAAAATAAACCTAAGATTATTCTCTTTGAAAATCGGTCTCGTCTCGGTAGGTTGGTTGAGTCCAGCGGTTTACAACAAGCCTACTTATACTCTTTAACATCTTACCACCCTTATGGGCCGCCTTTTGGGCAAGAGCCGGTGTTAGCATAAGGCCATTTTAGTCCAAACTACCCACCCAAAGTAGAAGTTGTATCATTACCTGATGCACGTTTTGACAGCATCATCAACAGTCGAAGGAATTAATATTTTCTTAATTGATTGTGTTAATGATTATTGGTTGTCTCCATACATTATAGGTCGTTTATAGATCACTGAAGAATACGTAGAGTTTCCGTGACATTTTTAATCGCTAGGCCTGTCTGTTATTAATTTTAAAATGAGATACAGTACGTTGTTCTGAGCACGTTTTCTTTCAATATTGAAGGTTATATATAATATATTTATATATATATATATATATATATATATATATATATATATATATATATATATATATATATATATCTGTTTATATATGCATGTATTTATATATATAGATATATATGTGTATATATATTTACACACACATACACACACACACACACACACACACACACATATATATATATATATATATATATATATATATATATATATATATATATATATATATATATATATATATATATTTATCAAAATTGTCTGCAAGGATAGTTCCAACGAAACACTAAAGATCGGTTGAAAGCAACGATTTGATTATGTGATAAGTTTGCAATATCATCAGTTTCTCACATAGACAAGTAAACATGTCCGAACCTGAGACATAACTCTGTACACACACATCTCTCTCTCTCTCTCTCTCTCTCTCTCTCTCTCTCTCTCTCTCTCTATATATATATATATATATATATATATATATATATATATATATATATATATATATATATATATATATATATATATATATATATATATATATATGCTGACAATCCACTATGCCTATGAATTATTGTGCAAATGCTAAATATTAATCAGGATTCATAGAAATGTATATTTTCACCTAAGATATATCGAACATCAGTAAATTACATCAAATTGTTATACTATAAACAAACATATTTTGAAATATATGTAGCTAATTATCTTTGCTGCTTCTGCTATTTACAAATAAGATGTATTTCTAACACTTGTGGTATTTTATGCTGAAGGATGGTTTTTGTGATGGCCCTTGTGAATGTAATAATAATAATAATAATAATAATAATAATAATAATAATAATAATAATAATAGCCGATTCCTGTTTAATCTTAAACATATTACGTACATCAGAGCTCAAAGCAAGCTAAGCGATAAGCGCTAAACTACACATGCAAAAACCAATATTTTTAAGAAGAGATTTGTATAATCTGTCGTTGATATGCTAAACATCAACACACCCTAGAGTCACAATTGTTGTAGGGATGTTGCGGTAGGGTATCTTATGTGGCAGGTACATCGTCAGTGCCTCCAGAAATATAAGTTATTTGTGTGTCCATAAACTGACTACAAAAAAAATATGTGGGAACCCAAATAAACAAAATTGCAATGGAAATTGTTATGCAGTTGATAGGTTGCTCAACTGAAAGGTCGTCTCTTTATGCCTGATTTTGATGGTATGCCTCGACTTCGGGTAAGAATAAAACTATAGAACGTAGGACTGGCCCTTCATGACTTCGTAGAATGTAGGATATATCCCCCTCCTTGCAGGAGGAGCTGAATACGAAAGCTTTTTACGTACCTTTCGACCAGGAAGCCAGAGGGGAGGGCGGCCATTTTGGAATATGGAAGACCCGAGGACGTGGTTGCCGATTGTTTACGAATGGCATCGAGTGGCTTTAGCTCAGTGCGTAGCAGTTTTACTGTTCAATAAATACTTCAGGTCATGGAGGATGATCATATTCGTCTGTCGAAAGTATATTGATATGCGAGAATGTGATTTGTGGCCAGACCGTTCAATATTTCGGAGCATCAGTTAGCAACAGTTGAGTTGCCACGCAGCGCCAGAGAGCCCCAGTTGTCATGCGCGAGGGGTCTGTTTTTGTTGTGAGGAAAGAAGTGAGGGGAGAGAGTGAGGAATGTCCAGCATGGGGGAGAGGGAGAGAGAGAGAGAAAGAGAGAGACCAGCGTATGGGGGAGGCACAGAGGTAAAGTACGGAGGGGAAAAGTTACGCGAGGGGAGAGGGAGAGAGAGAGAGAGAATCAGACTGACCCTAACCGTGGGAGGAGGAAGAGTGAGGGGAGGAGGAGGAGGAGGAGGGGGAGGGAGGGAGGGAGAGTGGATGACGTAATGCGATAGATGAGGGGAAAAAAGGGGACGTGAGGGGATGACCGAAATGGAGGAAATACCGCTGATTTATGGATTATCAGTTAATGGACACTTCGGCCGTCATCACGCCTCCTTTTTCTTCTCCTTATTTTAGTTTGTAATTCTCTTATTCTGTCGTTTATTATTCTCTTGTTCGTTATGGCCAGAGGTGCGTTGGTTCAATGCGTTTGAGAGAATAAAAGGAAATATGTAGCGATAATGATAAAATATTGATAGATACCTCTATGAGCTAATACTGTTGTATGTTTTGTTTTATAATTTTACTGTCAAAACTAACAAGAAAATCCAAGAATTTATATTTCTTTATTATTGTTTTCTGTTCTTTATTATTTATCTCTTCCGTCGCCCTAATTTACTTTTGTTTGAATATTGTATCTAATTTTTTTTCTGTATATCTGATTCATGTATTTATTTTCGCGTTGTATATTCCCTAAATTACTTCATACAATAAAAATTGTCGTGAGTTAAAAAAAAAAAACAAAAGCTGCAGAATTGTGTGTTAAATTAATTGTCTCGCTAAAAGCTGGAAACTCCTGTAAAATCAGTCACTAATATATATATATATATATATATATATATATATATATATATATATATATATATATATATATATATATATATATATATAATGTGAGTGTGTGTGTGTATTTAGAAAGGAGAGAGAGAGAGAGTGAGTGAGTTCTGTGTATGATTGCAACCTTAAATATCAATTCTGTTACGTAGTAGAGTAAGCTGAAGGAGATGTTACGATGCATGTGAAGTTCAGTGCATACTCAGATACATAGACAATATATATATATATATATATATATATATATATATATATATATATATATATATATATATATATATATATATATATATAATATATGTATGTATATATATATATATATATATATATATATATATATATATATATATATAAATATAATATATGTATATATATATATATATATAAAGGGAGATTAGTGACACAATGAATAATAACGTATCAGAGAAGCAAGCGGTTTATAAATATATATATAATTTTTATATTATGTTTGCTTCTTGCTAGATAAACAATATTGGATAATTTCTTCCGTCAAATGTTGAAGAAACATTATGTAATGTACTAAAAAGATAAATAGATAAAAATCTCATTGCTGCATAAAGAAAAACAGAAAATGTGATTTCATAAAATCTAAAAGAGAGACAAATTCTTTAAAAGACATTAAAAATTTCTGATAAATTTCCATTTTTATTTTTAAAAATCTCTTACACTCTAATTACAGCGTACTAACATCATTTGAGTTACAGTAAACCAGTCTCTAATAAAAAAAAATTAACTTTAAAAGGCTGCATTCTATAATGTGTATGGCTAAAAAAATTCCATTTTTATAATCAATATTATATGTGGAAAAGACTTACACTTAATTACAGTGTACTAACATCATATATATATATATATATATATATATATATATATAAAAAAAAATATATAACTATATATATGCATATCTATATATATATATATATATATATATATATATATATATATATATATATATATATGTATATATATATATATATATATATATATATATATATATATTTATATATATATATATATATATATATATATATATATATATATATATATATATATATTTATATATATATATATATATATATATATATATATATATATATATGCATGTGTGCGTGTATATATACAAATATACATGCATACATACATACATACTGTATATATACACAAACAAGAGCTTCTCGAAAGCTCTATTTCATGTATATTATCAAATATATATTTACCCTGACAATCAGTGTGGATTTCTTCACCATTTTAAGTGAATCCTGTGATTATGAGGTTGTCATCAATATCATCATTATTACAATGATAGTGATAACATTGACTGAGAGTGTAAGAGATATGTGGTCGCAAATACCAATTTCCTTTATGATGTTGATAAAATCCCGCTTTTTTATAACGATGACCGCATTGTAACGATTAGATAAATGCCATTTTCTCATTATATTTAATAATGAACATTCATTGTAATGGAAGAAGAGAAGAACTCCCTTGAAATGTTTTATTTTTTATTTACCTTTGTTTGGCTGTAGGAAGTTCGCACACCGTTAACTGAGAGTGAAGAATGACTAAAGACAAAATTCGGGTTGACTTTAAAACAAATCGGCAAAAAGAGGAATATTTAATTCCTTTTATGAAACAGCAGTTATCGTGATGTGATATCATTCTTGATTAAGATTGTTTGAATATATATATATATATATATATATATATATATATATATATATATATATATATATATATATATATATATATATATACAGATAGATAGATATATGTGTGTTTGTTTTTGTATAATATACATATATATATATAACAATATATGTATATATATGTATATTTATATACATATGTAAGTGTAAGTGTTTGTGTATGCAAATACGTCTTATAACGCCTTAGCATTTGCAAGTATCGTACTTCAGTCAGCATTCCAAAATTGTTCACTGACCTTGAAGATTACCAGTATGAATAATTAGATCGTCAGGTTGTCGACGAAACGCCAAAATTTGAATGCGTCAGTGAACTGAACTTCTAATCAGCCAGAAGGGAAGAAAGCGCACAAGAAGATTAAAAACGCGAAAGGAACAAATAAAAAGGACCGCTGGGAAAGAACGTGAAATCACAAGAAAGCATTGAGACTGAGTAGACCTTTTCTCAGCCACTGTTTAGGGGAAGCGGTTTAGAAAATGCTAACGGGGTGGAACGGGATTTCTGACATTGTACTTATGTATATGTATATGTATATATGTATGTATATATTTACATATATATATATATATATATATATATATATATATATATATATATATATATATATATATATATATATATATATATATATATATGTTACAGCCAGACAGCGAAATCAGGCATTTCACGAACCGCCTGAAATTTCGGTCTGATATAGCGAAATGCATTTGGGGACACTTGATCCCCCCAGGGACTAGTACTAAACGCGGCGAAATACATTTGACCCCTCAGGGGCTAGTACTAAACACGGCGAAACAGTTTAGGCGAGTCGCTGTTTCGCTGTGTTTAGTACTAACCCCGGGGGGATCAAATGTCCCTAAGTGCATTTCGCTATCTGACCGAAATTTCAGGCAGTTCGCGAAATGCCTGGTTTCGCTATATCTGCCTGTAACACATATGTATGTATATATGTGTATGTATATATATATCCATGGTATATATACGTATAATTCATCTGAGTGTGTGCGTGTGTATGTTTGTGTCTTTTTGCGTACGCACGCGAAATAAACACATAAGATCACTTCGGTTATTATCGATCGGCACTAGCTAAATGAACTCTCTCTCTCTCTCTCTCTCTCTCTCTCTCTCTCTCTCTCTCTCTCTCTCTCTCTCTCTCTCTCTCTCTCTCTCTCTCTCTCGACGCGTAACCCTACAACGCACGGTATGAGTCGACTTAAAAAAATAATACTTTTTCGTACACTAAGTTTACATACCTGTAGCAGTCTAATATCTAGAGTCTTGTTAATCTAGGATTTTACTTTGAAGACCGGGGCTAATTTTAGCGGCAGATAGGCTGAAATGCTCTCTTTTTATATATATGTATGTGTGTGTTAGTTATGTATGTATATATATATATATATATATATATATATATATATATATATATATATATATATATATATATATGTATGTATGTATGTATATATATATTATATGTATGTATGTATGTATGTATATATATATATTATATGTATGTACGTATATGTATGTATTTATATATATAAATATACATACTGTATTATACATATATGTATGTATACTGTATATACTATATATATACAATATACATACATACATATATATATGTATGTATATATGAATATACTGTAAATTTATACAGGATATATATATATGTATATTCTGTATATATATATATATATATATATATATATATATATATATATATATATAGAGAGAGAGAGAGAGAGAGAGAGAGAGAGAGAGAGAGAGAGAGAGAGAGAGTCTTCCCTGTATAACTGACACTAATAAACCAATCTAAAAAAAAAACACACACACACACAACTGACCTTACAAATGGCGTCTAATTCAACTCCGCAAAACGAATGTTAAATCCCTTTTTCAGTCGAAGAGTCCGAACATCGACCTCCTGCACTCTGTGCTCCGTGTGGTGGCTGGGAAGGAAATACCCCTATGCCCATTGTCCTACCCCTTTGCCTTCCAGTGCCCGAGAAATCGTTGCCAGATGCTGCCGGGAGTTTCATTTTTTCCGATGTCGCCTATGGGGTAATACGATAACGGGTTGAAAATACTTAATAATGTTAAGTTCAGACTCTTGAAATTATTTTTTTAATTTTAATTTTTTTTCTATTTGCTATGACGCTAGATATTAATTTTGAGCTCTTGAAGCAGCAATTATTTCAAATATAGTGTTAGTTTTACTTTTAGTTTTCTGTAAAAGAGAACTATTGTGCAGGCTTTGTCTCTACGCCCGCACTTTATTCTGCCAGCACTTTTTCTGTCCGCACTTTATTCTGCCCGCACTTTTTTCTGTCCGCACTTTTTTCTGTCCGCACTTTTTCTGTCCTCCCTCAGATCTTAAAAACTACTGAGGCTAGAGGGCTGCAAATTGGCATGTTGATCATCCAACCTCCAGTCATCAAACAAATCAAATTGCAGCCCTCTAGCCTCATTAATTTTGATTTTATTTAAGGTTAAATTTAGCCATAATCGTTCTTCTGTCAACGATATAGGATAGGCCACCACGGGGCCGTGGTTAAAGTTTCATGGGCCGCTGCTCATACAGCATCATACCGAGACCACCGAAATGTAGATCTATTTTTGGTGGCCTTGATTATGCGCTGTAGCGGCTGTACAGAAAACTCGATTGCGCCGAAGAAACTTAGGCACATTTTTAACTTGTTCATAATTTAGAGTGATTCTTTTCGAAAGTCGTAAACTGTATTTTCATTCAGTTAGTAATAACTTTCATATCATTTCTATAAACTTAAGCTTCGAAGTATATATTTGTTCAACTGATAGAATATATTATGGAATGAAAATCCAGTTCATTACCTCATCTCTAATCATGTGCAATGGATAACAAGTAATGAATGCGCCGAAGTTTCTTCGGCGCAATCGAGTTTTCTGTACAGCCGCTACAGCATATAATCAATGCCACCGAAAATAGACCTATCTTTCGGTGGTCGCGGTATAATGCTGTATGAGCCGCGGCCAATGAAACTTTAACCACGGCCCCGTGGTGACCTATCCTATATTGTTGCCAGAAGCACGATTATGGCTAACTTTAACCTTCAATCAAATAAAAATTAATGAGGCTAGAGGGCTGCAATTTGGTATGTTTGATGATTGGAGGGTGGATGATGAACATACCAATTTGCAGCCCTCTAGCCTCAGTAGTTTTTAAGATCTGAGGGCGGACAGAAAAAGTGCGAACAGAAAAAAGTGAGGACGGACTGACAAAGCCGGCACAATAGCTTTCTTTTACAGAAAACTAAAAACGGTTGTCCACAAAAATGATTGATAGGTGAATCAAGAATTAATAAAATATACAATACGAGTTAAAGCGGATAAGGGTACGTTTAATTTAAATTTCCATCACGACTGCAGAATTAATAATAATAATAATAATAATAATAATAATAATAATAATAATAATAATAATAATAATAATAATAATAATAATTTTACAAAAGTAGCGAGCCATTAGGAATGCTTATTCAACTACTTTCCAAAACTATTTTAGGACAATGTATCTAGTACTTATCAAAAACAGAATTTAACCAAATGGTTATGTATGAAAATGTGGAAAATACTGATGAACAAAATAGGGATCTTTCCTAGATAGTGATCCCCAGGTGTTTTAACCCGGTATGTATCTGTTATCGGGTTATCTGGTAACTCTTATCCTCCAACAGCCGCCTCTCTCTCTCTCTCTCTCTCTCTCTCTCTCTCTCTCTCTCTCTCTCTCTCTCTCTCTCTCTCTCTCTCTCTCTCTCTCTCAACTCTACTGAAAAACCCTTTGCAGCCTGTTGAGTACAAGCCCGTTGGGGATTGCCGTGAAAACATAAACAAAAGACTGTAAATATCATAAAGATAATGACCCCCAATAAATATTAGTCCTAGATAACGACCCCCGAAAACCCTTCGGAGTCACTATCTAGGAAAGATCCCCCTTGGGCGTCACTATCTAGGAAAGATCCCCCTGGGGCGTCACTGTCTAGGAAAGATCCCCCTTGGGCGTCACTATCTAGGAAAGATCCCCTTGGGGGTCACTATCTAGGAAAGATCCCCCTTGGGGGTCACTATCTAGGAAAGATCCCCCTGGGGGTCACTATCTAGGAAAATCCCCCTTGGGGGTCACTATCTAGGAAAGATCCTCCTTGGGGTCACTATCTAGGAAAGATCCCCTTGGGGTCACTGTCTAGGGTCACTATCTAGGAAAGATCCCCTTGGGGTCACTATCTAGGAAAGATCCCCCTTGGGGTCACTCTCTATCTAGGAAAGATTCCCTAGGAAAGATCCCCTTGGGGGTCACTATCTAGGAAAGAACTATCTAGAAAGATCCTCCTTGGGGGTCACTATCTAGGAAAGATCCCCCTTGGGCGTCACTATCTAGGAAAGATCCCCCTTGGGGGTCACTTTCTAGGAAAGATCCCCCTTGGGCGTCACTATCTAGGAAAGATGCCTCTTGGGCGTCACTATCTAGGAAAGATTCCCCTTGGGGTCACTATCTAGGAAAGATTCCCCCCTTGGGGGTCACTATCTAGGAAAGATCCTCCTTGGGCGTCACTATCTAGGAAAGATCCCCCTTGGGGGTCACTTTCTAGGAAAGATCCCCCTTAGGGTCACTATCTAGGAAAGATCCCAAAGTAGAAAGGCAAAATTGATTGAATGGGTTGAAGACTGTGACGTCGAGTTCTAGGCAAAACATAATCACGCAACTGCAGCTTGCCTAGCAGTTAACTGTGTTCAGTTGGTATGCAGGTCTAAATGGCCTCATTAGGTGATGCAAGGCTTAACCGCTAATTAACTGAAGTATTGTGCATGTTGGCGGAAGTCTGTGTTGATTTCTGGATATTTATATATATATATATATATATATATATATATATATATATATATATATATATATATATATAAATATATATATATTTATATATAAAAGAAACACAATCATGACAAAAATGAACGATACAATTGCACTAAATCAGTGTGGCTTGCAGTGATGAGTCTGTAGTTTGTAAATCATGCGTCTCGTTAATTGATACATCATTAACCTCATTAAAGATGGCTATCAACTGACAGTAATTTGCCAGACTTAATTACAAAAGGGAACTCCCATTTTGCTTGGATGCTTGTAATTACTTCGACTCGAGAATTGGTTCATTGAAGCGTCTGAAAAACGTTGATTTAGAACAAGAGCCTCCAGTTCTGCAATGGTATAAACTAAAGCGGTGGCTGAACTCTCCTCTTTGATTCGTGGTAGTTGAATTTGGTTTCATTTGGGCAAATGGTTCTTAATTTTCCTTTAATTATACCCCTTTGATTTAGATTATAATTACGCTCTCTCTCTCTCTCTCTCTCTCTCTCTCTCTCTCTCTCTCTCTCTCTCTCTCTCTCTCTCTCTCTTTGCTTTAAAATTTGATACATTTATGTACGTTAATCATCTGATTAGTATTATTATCCTTGCTCCTATGCTCTTACTTAAATCAGATCTACTTTATATTCTCTCTCTCTCTCTCTCTCTCTCTCTCTCTCTCTCTCTCTTGCTTTAACATTTGTTACATTTATGTGCGTTAATCATCTGATTAATATTATTAGCCTTGCTTTTATGCTCTTACCTAAATCAGATCTACTCTCTCTCTCTCTCTCTCTCTCTCTCTCTCTCTCTCTCTCTCTCTCTCTCTCTCTCTGTGTGTGTGTGTGTGTGAATTGTGTTTAAGTATTATGAAAACATTCGTAAATCATAAAGTATAAATGCAGCAATTTTCGTCAAGTTGTGTATTTTCGGTAATGACCATTGACAATGTGACGCCATTTTATGGCTGAGAAGAAACGAGAAATTCATTGTATCCCGTCACATGTCTCCCGTGCATCCTATCAAGACTGTGGTATCCCTGAGATGACAGAAGAGATTTGAAAATTAAGAATCTATGTCCTTTTTAACAAACACTCAGATTAACAAATTTAACAATTTCTACTACATTACTACCCTAATACTATTCTTCTTGCATTTTAGTACATTTTATCTATTTATATATTTATTAATGTATTCTCTTCTTTTTTAATAAGTGGGATCTCATCTTTCTGTATTTCCCTTTACTTCCTCTTACTTCTTCCTAATGAACTCCTTAATATTCTTTTAAAGTTGAATTTCAAGTCAATTGCTCCTGTGGGGTTGTTCCGTAATAATAATAATAATAATAATAATAATAATAATAATAATAACAAAAAGAAACAGACCAGTAATCCTTTTCGACCCCTGTGATGCTTAGATTTCAGGTCAGAGGTCAATACTTATGGCTTTTTTGACCCATTGGTTCATCCGTAGCATGACCTTGCGTATGTCTTGTGAACTGAATTGTTTGCGTGGTAGTAATATCTCAGATTGACAGATTCTTCTTTCCGGCATCTGTCAAGACTTTATTAAAAATTTGTCTCCAGACATCAACAAAGGTATGAAAAGCTTCTTGTGTAAGTCTAGTGAAAAAATAGGATTTATAAGTGATAGCATTTCAATAAAGAATGAGTCAAGATGGCAGCAGTGATATCAAATATCCCTTAGGAATATATTATTATTATTATTATTATTATTATTATTATTATTATTATTATTATTATTATTATTCAGAAGATGAACCCTATTCATATGGAACAAGTCCACTGGGGCCATTGACTTGAAATTGAAGCTTCTAAAGAATACGGTGCTCATTCGAAAGAAGTAACAGAAGGTAATGGAAAACACAGAAAGTTATTATAAAACCAGATATAACAGATAAATAAATAAATAAATAAATAAATAAATAAATAAAATAAAATAGTGTCAAATGTGGCACTAGGCCCATGCCAAGCCGGTTATCAGTTATCGACCAAATTTTGGGACAACGAATGAGGCTAATGCGAAAGATGTAGAAGGGAGAGGCAACAGTCGAATGGGGAGAACATCTTAATCTTCGAGAGAGAGAGAGAGAGAGAGAGAGAGAGAGAGAGAGAGAGAGAGAGAGAGAGAGAGAGAGAGAGAGAGAGAGTGATGGATCACACCTCATGCCTTGTTTGGTACTCTAAGGATTCATCTCGAGGCTCCTGACATCTGATGGGGGTTTGATCTAACAGGCCCCATTGCTCCCTCCCCCTCCCCACCCACCCCCCCCTCCTAAAATCTGTCGTAATATACTTATCTGATTGACGTTCTGTTTATCAGGTTTCGTTTTGATAAATATATTTACGTTTTTCCTCTAAAAGTAAGGCCTTTTTAGAATTAAAGTTGTAGTATACTAATATTTTAACTTCTGTTCGAAAATTCCAATAATGATAACTTACCATATATTATATACATACATACATTATATTATATACATATATATATATATATATATATATATGTTATGTATATATATATGTATATGACAGTATACATATACATATAAATAAACATATACAGTACATATACATATAACATGTACATGTTATATGTATATGTACTGTATATGTTACATATATATATATCATGTATACATATATTATATATATATATATTAGTGTGTTTGTGTGTATGTATATGTTAGGTAATTTTCCAGACGTAGATTTCCAGTGTTCTTAAAAATAAAAGTAACGCAACAAGAAATAAAGTCCATACTACGAAAAGGCAGTATATTTTCACTGTAAAGAACTTTTTCTTTAGTTCACTATAACATTCTGTAGTTTTTTGTTTTATCATTCGTTCATGTTCATACAATGAGTCACCATTACCTAATAAGTGCAAATGACTGTTCATTAACCAACTTTAACTACAGACTAATTCCAGTAACATTCTCAGATAATGAATGAATTCAGTGTGCAAGAAAATATAAAACTGGTGTTTAAGAATATAATTGCGCTTTTCAGTAAACCGCTGTCAAGTCAAGAATTTGAATGTTGATATTTGTGTAGGTACTTCTTTTACGTTACCAAATAGGACTCTCTCTCTCTCTCTCTCTCTCTCTCTCTCTCTCTCTCTCTCTCTCTCTCTCTCTCTCTTCTTCTTCTTCTTCTTCTTCTTCTTCTACCTGTTTTGCAAACATTTTATCACATAACGATTTAGATCAACCGAAGTCTTCATTAGTTCTCCCATTTATTCATAATTTTCCTATATTTTACTTTACATTTGAACCTCCTCACATCTCCACTTAGAGATCTGCTCTCGGTCTCCGTCAATAAATCTCTGTCGCAGTTTTGCCTTTGTTTTACACGCTTTTTTATCCCCACACCTTTCTCATCAACACACTTTTTCCCCCGTCTCTAGGGAAAAAGGGAGGGGAGGGACTGAAGGATGAATGCGTACTAGGGGAGAAAAAGAATGAGGCAGAGAAACAGAGTTGCAAGGAAATTTTCAAAATGAAAGGAAGCGAGGAATGGATTGATAATAAGAGTAGATAGAGGAGAAATAAAGAAATCATACAGGAAAACTTTTTTATGTATTTTAAATGAGAATAAGGTGATTATTAAATATGGCATGTAATTCAATATTGAGGATACTTAAAGAACAAGTAAAAAATGCTTTGTCCGGTGGTGGCCTCAGCCATGGCCCATATAAATCTCTTAGCCGCTGCCCATGAAACCCAGCCACGGTCCGGTGGTGGCCTATGTTGTTGGGTACCTATAGCGCTGCCAGAAGTACCATTATGGTTAATTTAACCTTAACTAAAATCAAAACTACTGAGGTTAGAGGGCTGCAATTTGGTATGTTTGATGATTGAAGGGTGGATGATCAACATACCAATTTGCAGCGCTCTAGCCTGAGTAGTTTTTAAGATCTGAGGGTGGACGGACAGTCAAAGCAGGCACAATAGTTTGCTTTTACAGAAAACTACAAACGAAAAAGGAAAAGTATAAAATGGGTTAACAAAAAGAATAAATGACATAAAAAATAAGATATAACGTTCAAAAATCATTAAAACAAAATATATCTTGACTGAGAATCCTCAATCGATACCTTGAGAAATGAGGAACGCGTTATGGGAAGGACGAGAGAAGAAGGATATCGGACAAGGGATGCGAAGGATTGAAGTGGAAAAGGGAGCTACGCCCCCTCCCCTCCCTCCTCCTCCTCCTCCACCACCTTTTTCTCCCTTCCCCTCCCCTTCCCTCCTCCTCCCTTCCTTGAAGTCACCCTGTGATAAATGTGCCCGAGAGATTGATTGCTTGGTCTCTCTCCCGCTGCCTTTGAGTCCGGGCAGGGGGGCGGGGCGTTATTTAGGGGGAGGGGGTATAGCATCCCTTGTCATTTACATACTCACGCCTACGGATGAATGGCCAGGGAAGATAGACGAAAAACTAAAAAGTATAAAAAGACGGAAGGGATGATGGATAAAAAGTTGGAAGCCGGGGAAAAAAAATGTTGAAATGTGAAAATATAAGAACAGTGAACCCTGACATGACCCCCGTTGAAGGGTAGTACCGTCAGTGCACCTCGCGTGGTGCACTGTAGGCATTATTTAAGGTTCTTTGCAGTGGCCCTTCGGTCCCTAGCTGTAACCCCTTTCTCGTTCATTTTACTGTACCTCTGTTCATATTTTCTTTCTTCCATCTTTCTTCCCACCCTCTCCTAACAATTGTTTCTTAGTGCAACTGCGAGATTTTCCTTCTGTTACGCCTTTAAAGCCTTTTTACTGTCAGTTTCCGTTTCAGGGCTGAATGACCTCATAGGTCCCAGCGCTTGGTCTTTGGCCTGAATTCTGTATTCCATTCCAAGCCTGATATGACGGAATACAAAACTGTTGGATGTATACTACAGTATACATATATATAGATACATATATACATATATATATATTTATAATGTGTGTATACATATGTATGTGTGAACATCCTAAAGGTATACAAATGGCAAACTTTAAATTTCAGGCCTAGCTCAAACAAAGATCAAAATGGCTTTACAATTATTAAAGAAGCTTATCATCTGTATGTTCATAGAGCTGAATGAGGACCCTCAAAAATAAAGGTTGATTAGACAGCGAACGTTTTGCAAGATGCTTATCATCTGTTTTTTTAGGGCTGGCAGTAAATATCGGCATCTGAGAACCTTTAGTTTTAGTGATAAAATATGGTGAGAAATTTTATGATTAGTAGATTTTCTGTAATATACCGTGTAGCATACAGAAGGTTGATAATTACGTACTTAGTCCAAACTATAAAAGAGAAAACGTAATTAAATCAATTCTTTTTTTAAATGTGACTTTTTTTGGCGTTTGAAACATTGGTCTGATTAATTGCTACGTTGCTCTAGTAAAAATGCACCGAAGTTTTTTCGGCGCAATCGAGTTTTCTGTGCAGCCACTACAGCGTATAACCAAGGCCACCGAAAATAGATCTATCTTTCGGTGGTCTCGGTATAATGCTGTATGGGCCCCGGCCCATGAAACTTTAACCACAGCCCGGTGGTGGCCTATCCTATATCGTTGCCAGAAGCACGATTATGGCTAACTTTAACCTTAAATGAAATAAAAACTACTGAGGCTAGATGGCTGCAATTTGGTATGTTTGATGACCGGAGGGTGGATGATCAACATACCAATTTGCAGCCCCAAGCCTCAGCAGTTTTTAAGATCTGAGGGCGGACAGATAAAGTGCGGACGGACAGACTAAGCCGGCACGATAGACTCAAGTTTTTAATCCCATTTCTTATCAGAGAGGAGCTCGATGAGGATAAACAGAAATAAATGATAGAGTTTATTCACTTCACTCTGATAACGCAACTTTCCACATCTGGCAGTCAGCTCATAACAAATGAAGTTCACGCCTCGAAAGAAAAAAAAAATATATGCAAATAAAGAACATTAAGAAACAATAGATTTCTTTGCCCCTTTTCTCTCGTTGAACCACTTCTGTATGTATCGTGATCCCCCCTCCCACCCCACCCCCGTCCCCCACCCCCTCCACAGACCAACCTCTCCATTCACAGCACATACACGTAATTAACTAACTCGCCACTCTGGTGTCTGCCATTCTCTCTTCCCAGCCTCTCTATTTATTCTCTTATTTACTCTCTCCCCGATCGCATTTGTCCTCGCCATCGCCATTCTGCTCCGTAATAAACCAATCCCGCGACAGAAGCTCGAGTGTCGCCTCTGACACCTCGGTGTCGTCCGTGTCAACACGGACATTTGTGTCTGCGGCCGCCATTCACACCCCGTGTGTGAAAATTATCTGCCGGTCCGCCTCCTGAAACATTGTGCCGCAAGACGTATGGGCGTGTTTGCCGAAGAAGCCCGCCGAAAAGCCTCGTTGTGTATGTCTTCCCGAAGTGCGAGCGCGTGTTTGCGTAAGCAGCAGTGTCAATTTGCTTTCGCCTGGGCTTTTTGTATGCGGTGGCGTTGCGTAGCCCGCGGCGCCGTTCTTGAGGCTATAGTTGCTCGCGGACGCCGTCGACTCCGGTGCAAAGAACGCGGCCATGTCTTTCTCGCGCTGAGCCACACTTCTAGAACGGAACGTTTGCTTGCTGCCGGAGTCGAGTGCCGTCTGGAAACGAGATGTTAGACTTTGCTAGGATTAGCAAAAACAATTAGAAAAGAAAAATCACTGATGAATTCGTCTAGAAATGTGAATTTAAGGGTCCGCGGAAGCAAAATCAACCACAGGGAAACGTATACAGCATTTTGGCTGACAGTACTGTTCAGCGCTGAACACTCTCACCTTACTGGCCTCGTCACTGAACTCACTCGGGTTCAGTGTTATGGTACAGTTCCTCGTTGGACACAGCAAGCACTGTTCGAATCTCCGACCGACCAATGAAGAATAAGAGGAATTTATTTCAATCAAAATTAATTTCTCGCTATAATGTGTTCGGCCACAAGAAGCTTTCCCATTGAACCAATTGGTTCTTAGCACGTAAAATAAGTCTAATTTTGTTGCTCAGTGGTCTGGTTAAACTAAGGTATACTTATGTATGGTAGTATCAACTGAAATATGTGGTTTTGATTTGTTGATTTTTGTTGGGGGCAATTATGAACTCTATTTAATAAAATGCTGCTAGATTATTGTGAGAGAGCAATTTT